>NW_018736147.1:0-104027 GCF_002204515.2 Aedes aegypti | reverse complement strand
CCAATGGTGTCTGGAGCTACCATCGGGAAAGAGAGGGTTTAAAAAAAACTTCCTGCCGAAGTGAATCAAAATTGTCAAGATACGGCTCCACGCACTGTACCCGTTTTCGACGAAGTTGAGACAATAACCCAAACCGATTCAGATGAATACTAAATTAGGCAGCGTCTATGTATTACGTAAAACACTACAATTTAAATTTCTGACCCCTCCCCACCATCCCGTAACGCTTTTTGTATGAAAAGTTTTAAATTTGTGTATTGAGCCGTAACGCTTAAGCCTACTCCTCCCGCCCCCCCTAGAGCGTTACGTAATTTGTGGATCCCGCCTTACTAGAGTATGATTTCATACGCATAGATAACCAATCAATTTACTATTGCAAACAAAATACCGTTAAGTCACCAGTCACCGTGCGGCCTCCATCACCGTGCACATATACAAATTCCTACAGAATATTCATACAATTTTCACAATTATTCCTTTGTCAGCAAAAATAAGATAAAACTGATGGAAGAAGAAGTAGTTTTTGTCACAAAGCATTTTGAAAAACCTAGTTTATGTAGTCAAAATCGTGTTCTGTTTGATAATGAGATTTTTTAACACTCTTAGTAGAAACGCCAAAAATTCTCATTTTTCATTTTAACGACAGAGTATGAAATTTTTCAAAATTCAACAAATTTTCATTGTGATACTATTAGTAAGATGTATTTCATCGTATGAGCAATGAGATTTTATCCAAATTAGATTTTTTTTTATTGTGTTTCAGTCGAAACCCAATGCAGGGTGAATGGATCCTTTTCAATATTTATGGTCCTATTACCGTGCATTAGTGTAAAAGGCATGAAATTATTCGGTAATATTAGATTTATTGTTATATCGTCATTAAACTACTTCATATTTAGTTTTTGAGTGAATAAGGAATGGTTTGGACAATCCAGTCAAACCTCCTAAAACGATTTTAATGAAAAAATAATTATTAGCCAATTTTTAACCTTTTTATGGTTTTATTGTAAATGAAGATTTGAGTACTCTTAAAAATGAGTGCGCACACTACTAGCAACATAGTTTCTCCATCAACAACGTTTCTTCAAGATACAAAATTAAATCATGACGAAAACTATACGAACGGTGAATGGTGCACTAGTGTGCACGGTAAATGTGACATAGAACGGTACGAGGCAATTTTTGAGTATTTTTTTTTGTTATGCATCACTAGTTTTAGAGTTTTCCCTGGATTATTATATAATTTCACGCTACGTAGTGGTATTCTAGTACGCTTCAAATTATTTGGAAAAGTTATATAATTTTTGAAGTGCAAATTTTTCTTAAAAGCACGGTGAATGGTAGCTTGACGGTACTATTGGCTAATTAAAGTGATTTCCAAAAAAACAGCTCATTTGCAACACTATTTGTTTAAGCACTATTTAAGCTATTTTCGTAAAGTCGATCTAAGTCGTGAGAAATAAAGGATTAAAAGCTAGTGCACAGACAAACAAACGTAACAGCTGGAACAATTATCAATTCAAAACATATATGTCTATAGTCACGTGAACATTTACGCCCAATGCAAAAAATACCTCATTTGGCCAACCGCGAACTAGGTGGTGTGAGCAAACGTCAAACTCGAACAAAAGTGACGCGAGCGCCACGAGTGGCCCGTCGGCCAACTACCAAATATTAGAATTGGGCGCTGCTATCATATATTAGAATTGCTATGCGATGCACAATAATTAGAGTGTAACGTCTTTTTGTCTGTGCTATTGGGCTCATATTTAATTTCCCTGACATCCAAGTTTGCTCATGTTCGTGCATACCACGAAGCTAAGCTATACGCCACCTATATGTGAGCAACCCACCACATCAAGTCGGAACACCCCTGTTCATCGAGTGAGATAAACGCCCAAACGTAGGTGAAGCTCATCATGGCGAACAACCTTCTTCCGGGACACCTAATATAAAAGGGAATAGCAAAGCGACATCGGTCTCTTTCTCGCCGTGAAGCACCATCTCGACGCCATCAACGCAAGTGGATCAGAACGCCATACAAGAAGCAAAGTTTTGTGAAATCTTAAACTAAAATGTGAATTGAACTTGATGAATTGAAATTGATGAATTGAAACTATTAGTGAAGTAATCATAAGCGTAATAAATTAGTTATTAGCATTTGGACAGTAAATAAAATAGTGTTTAGCAAACCAAAAAGTGTGATCCTGAATTAAAACAGCTATTCTAAATCAAGAAACTACTGTGGCAATACTTTCTGGGAAGATCCGTTTCCGTTGCTGCTCGCTGTGCTCTCGACAGCTCATATTCAAGAAGTTTGCAAACTTCTTGACATCAGCCAACGTCTCTTCTTCCTCTTCTTGGCATTAACGTCCTCACTGGGACAGAGCCTTCTTCTCAGCTTAGTGTTCTTATGAGCACTTCCACGGTTATTAACTGAGCCGCTTTCTTGCCAAAGTTGCCATTTTCGCATTCGTATATGCGTATATCGTGTGGCAGGTACGATGATACTTTATGCCCAGGGAAGTCAAGGAAATTTCCATTACGAAAAAGACCCTGGACCGATCGGGAAGCGAACCCAGACACCTTCAGCATGGCTTTGTGCCGCGGACTCTAACCACTCGGCTAAGGAAGGCCCCACCCAAGAACATTTGCCTATTGTATAATCATTTATTAAGCAATTTTTCACAACTACATTGTTCAAGCAAATCTGGCGAAATTATTAGCTTCTTATCATTTAGTGATGTAATCATATATTGTAATGATGTTTATTCAGGTTTCACTTAACTTAATAAGGATTGATGATTTAACAACGCTAGTTTAACAAACTACATTATTGTAGTTTAATTCAGCATCATGTTAACACATTTTAATTATTTCCAAGTGAAGCCTTTGTTCAGGCGTTGTTCACACAAATTTGGAGAAGTTATAAAGCGTGTCGTTGTATATTGACTTTATTGTGCAACTTCAAAATCGCTTTATAAGCATTCATATCAGCTTTTATTCAACTGCCACAAAATTGATTGAAAACAAATAAATGACTAAAAATAGCTAACCTGTATACATCAAATGTAGTGTATACCTTTACCATGAATTAACAACCACACTTTTAATAATTACCTGAATACTGGATTCAAACTCGAGACCTTCCCATCGTCAGCGGTATACTTGCCATCTGCGCCATCCTTGATTCATATATTAGCCTTCCATGCCCAATATAAACCTCTTGTAGCTGATTATTGATCATGCTTGAGCTTCTATTCAACAATGACTAATCAACACGTGCTATGCTGATCAACAACTGAATAAGCGCATTACTTCTGCTGCTGTTCAGTACTGATGCAAGCTGAACTCCGAGGGCTATTTATAGCGCACAGTGAGAAAATTTATTTCAATGCTGGTCAAAATAAAGTTTATTCACAAAGTGAAACAGTCTGTAATGATTAATCGAATTTTCATAATAAGTTTTAACTTGTTAAAACTTTAATTGAATTGTTCATCTAACTATACTAAAATTCATTTATTAAATGTATAATATTTCTACTAGGTTTAATATTTTAACTAATTGTCACAGTTTTTCCATCTATTAAACATTATACAAATATAAAATATATTTCAATCAATAATCCTATGTCAGAAGACTGATTCAAATATTTTCTAAACATATTTTGAATATTGTAGCGGACTTTAGGGTAAGTGTGCCATAGGGGCAAGTGTGCCACCCCTGTTTTTTATAAAAATTACAATATATATATTTTCTTTGAGCTTAACAATATGTTCCTTCATAGTTCACAATATAATAATCAAAATATGATGAACATTGCTCTATTTTACACGTATTTACATCGATTTTTGCAAAGACAACCAAATTTGAGTGGATTTTTATAAGATTTCGTTGTTTCTAAATAGCATGGTAAAAGGTAAATTATTACCAGATTTTTCTAACGTACTGTACATCGTGAAACTATTCAAATGTGTAAGTTATTGTGGCATTTGAACGAAAAAAGTATTTAGTTTTGCATACAAAATCCAGTTTTGGTTGAAATGTATAGTTATTGGGGCAAGTGTGCACCTATTTGGTAAACAAAAATTGTTGAAGTGAAATTTATAAAAATGTAACATCATCAACAAATCATAATAATAAACTAAATGAGGCACCGGTAGTGGTTTCTGAAGTATAGTAGGGGAATAACTAACATGTTTGCCCCCCAAAGTGATTTTATCTCAAAAATATACAATAACAACATGTTTTTCGGCTTATTAAGTACCGTTTTACATATCTACATCAATATTTTACCGTTATTTAGTGCTGATCTAGTGTAATATTATACATATTTGCCGTAATATAAGGGTACCACTTATATTGTATTGAATGGAGACAAAAATAATCATTTTAGTTATTCGAATGAGTAATAGAGAGTTAAGGCTGAGCTACAATGATGGGAGCGGCAACGCGGCGCGGCAGGTTTTGACAGAAGATGTATGGGCTAACTGTCAAATTCTGCCGCGCCGCGTTGCCGCTCCATCATTGTAGCTCAGCCTTTACGCATGTTTTGAACCTTGTTATAAAGCACCACCTTATTACGGTAAACTTAAAATTATTTTTAAATTATAGATTAGCGTCTGCTTTTTAAATAATATTAATAGGAAATAAAGAAAATTTCATTACAAGTAGAATTACATGCGATGTTCATTCGGTGGCCGTCTTGCCCCATATGGGTGGCACACTTGCCCCATAGTGTCGAAAAATAGGTTATTTTGGAAAGATATTTGAGAAGCTCCAAAACCAATACTTTTTGAAATTATTTTCATTTCAAATGGCACAGTGGTTATGAAAAAATGTGAAACTATCATCATGAGGCTAAATTGGTGGATTTTATAAACTTTGGGCAAAGTTAGAGAACAATTTGCTTAAGGTGGCACACTTGCCCCAAATTCCCGCTATTGAGAAAGCATCAGTTATTATTTTATCCAACATGTTTTTATATATTAGTAAGTTAGTGACGAATTTGCCAAGAGCGAAAAGCCACTCAAATAAAGATAAATAATAATAATATTAGTAAGTTGAACATTGCAATACATTAGGAATACAACGCAATTTTTAGATATTTTGCCCATTTTTTAAAATTTGGCTATGGTGTGACCTATTTTGTAAGGCTTCTTTGTTGCTGAACAATGTGTTTAGTAATCGTTATTTGGACTTCTTTGGATGACCTGCTCGGATGATATATCTATGTTTGTATTATGCTACGTTTCATACTAGAGCTGATATTACGTAATATACACGCAAAAATTTTGTTGTATAATCTACCGAATCCATGGTAGAATTAAGAACTGCCACCAACGATTTTCAACCGACTACAAAAAATCTGTTAAGTTTACTATAATCTGGTGAAAATCACTGAGCAGTGCAGTAAATTTGACTATGTCCATAGTAGCATCCACTACAAAGCATTGTATTTCAATCCGTGACACCCACCGTATAACACAGTGTGGTCAAAAGTATGATGCTAAACTTCTCAAATCAAGAATGTTTCTAGTCAAAAATACTACAACTCTGGTTAAATCAACAGAAGAAATTATCTTGTGTAGTGATGTTGACTATGTTTTGGTAGAGTTAACAGATTAATGTAGTCGGTTGAAAATCGTTGGTGCAGTTCTTAATTTTACCATGGATTCAGTAGTTTCTACAATAAAATTCATTTCAGTGTAGGCTATCTTGATATCAAACGTCATACATTTTATTTCCAGTGAAAACTAGATGTAAGGTTTCTGACATCAAGGAAGCCTATATTACGTAATATCAGCTCTAGTCTGAACATAGCATTAGGATTTTATAAAATACCTATTCAGCTTTTAATCATGTTCATGTTAAACATGGAAACAGCTGAAATGCGAAGCAACCAAAACGTTAGTTCGTCTGCTGTACATCTGTTTACACAATTATATTTGTTTGGTGGAATATTGGCTCTTTAATAGAAGGAAAAATGACTTGTTCAACTCATTAGTAAAACAATCTTGACAAGTCGGCAGAGATTCTTTGGAGGAGTTTAATATGTGTTGATTCTAGTATTATTCATTCCAATGAAAAATGTTGAACATTGACTTAAATTTGGATCTAAATACCATCTTCTCAGCTCTTTGTAGGGCATTTTTTCAGCTGTCACCATTATTCAACAATAATTAACTATGTATATGTTTATTTGTGACACTGGACTGTAAGTTAGGTAACCACTTTCATGTAACTATTGTTAAATTATTATTTATACTTCGATTATCATTAAACATGTTATGATTAGTAACTTTTTCCGATATCAATAACGTCGTAGATGATGATCACTACATTTGGAAAAAAAAATTTGATATTTTTAATCCAATGTGATTCGAACTTTACCCTCGTTGATCCATTACGTCGCCATTACGTCCATTACGTTAATCCATCCATCGCATACACGTCTTGGATTTGATTTGAAAAACATTTTGAAAATAACATAAAAAGACATAATACGTTTTGCTTGAATAAGAGCATACTCATATACTGTTATTCACATTGTTTATAAGTTTTACTAATCATGCTGGTCAACATTTTAAGTATTAGACATTGAAACTTTTATACGATTTGTTGTTAATCAAATGTTCAATATTCTACTAAAATGATGTCTACAACCTATAGATGCTTTTATTCAGTCAATTATTAAACTTCTTATGTGTTGTAGAACAAAAGCTACTATATTTGCATTTTCGGAGGTTTATTCAGCTCTTATTCAAAACACAAACTGCAAGTGGATGGGTCCTAAAGCCCTATCCCAATTTTAGTGCCAAACGCTTAAGTTTAGGCCAAAAACACATGTTTACTCAATTTTCTAATGTTTTCCGTTGGTTTAAGCCCAAAAACATTTTTATTAGATTTTGCCACATCCTTTGGCTTAAACTCAAATTTTGGGTGTATTTTGTTTTCCGTGTCCCTTACGAAATGTCAGATAGGAACAACCCCAGTGGTCGAACTAAAACCCCTGTGGTGTTTTTGTCGACTAAGCGAACGTCAAACATGATCAAAAGTGTCAAGGTTCATTTATGGACCAAATTTTTAAATTAAAGTTTAAACATGATATAGCCATTATTTGAGCGGGAAAAATTGCTAAAGTAATTACAGTAACATGCTTTTTCGTGTTATTAAATAAAAACAAGATTTCATTACAAATTTTAGGACCCAATTAATATTATTCAATTAATGATTCAACTTAAAATTTGTTCAGCAATGGTTGCTGCTATGCAGCTTGTATTAAGCATGTAAGTATCTTAAAAGCTACCAATTGTTCCTTGCAGTTTCTTTCATATTCTGAATCTACGTAAAAAAATAAATAAGAATACAAAATTTCACAATTTTCCGTGATCAGGAACTGCTAATCTGCTAATCTGCTAATATCAACGCACCCCCTAACCATGGCCAATCTGCGTTGTTTACACAAACATCCCTATAAACCCCACGCTGGGAAATACGTTTACCGAAAAAGGCGTTATGAGGTTCTGCACTGCATTCTTGTATTGGATTTACTTTAATGGCATTGTTGTTAGCAATTCACAAAAAAAGTGAAAGAGAAAGAAAACAGGATTTGTGCAGGCAGAGCCCCATAGACCATGCTATACCAGTTAGTACGCCCGACGCCCACCGATGACAGAGTGGGTAGGCTCGCACCATCGTCCCGCCCTTCTACCTATTTTTGAGATAGGCAGTTCTGTCAGGGTGTAAATAGTTATTATTATCCATGTAATCAAAATGTAATGCACCGATTTACGACCTTCTACGTGTTAACGACCTTAAGGTGGGAATATTTGCGTGCCGGGTTTGCTCATCTTCCTGTTGTGACATCACTTCTCCACAATGGCTTGGAGGTTTCCTTCTTCATTTCGGTTGTTCTGGAAAGATAAGAAAACAAGGAAAGGAAGGGGCCACACCACTCCACAGAATGGCGGCCCATCTGATATTAGTTTTGTGTTAACCCAACAAACAATTATGCTGAATAAGAGTTTAACAAATCATTCTCCAGCATATTTCAGCTGAAGAAACGGTTATTCAGCTACTAATGTTACTTGGGAAATAATTATTGTTGTGAGTAGAGATCCTGAAAGGGAGAAATGCGAGTAGGCGGTAAGCCGCCAATCGAACCGTCAAAATCCCCATTAGCTTTCAATGAGTTTGACAGCTCGATCGGCGGCCCACCCCCCGTCCCACCTCTCCCTTAGAGGCTCTCTAGTTGAGATAAATGTATGTATTGAGCAATTAGTCTTGGTTTAGTGTGTGAAATAACATGTGAACTCTGCCTCTATCAGAAAATTCTAATAAATCATAATTTATTCTCCTATACTTTCCCTAACACAAAGTATTCCTATTTAATAAGACAAGTGCAAAAGCACAAATAAAAGTGTGGGACCGCATCGAATCATGTATCACGCCCTCAGAGCACTCATTCTTTGACTTGCGAAATATGAGTTCGCTGAAAACACCGACCCGACTCGACGCAATCGCGCACCTCTACCGGCACCTCCGCACATGTAAAAACTTCTGCGATAATCCTGTGGTGTGAAAGAAATGCGCAATATTATTTTGATTTCAATCCTAACTTCAGGACCCGTAGGCTCTACGCGTATAATTGTTTATTATTTTAGCTAAATATACCAATTTATACCTGTACATCAGAAGAAAAATACAATAATTCACTATTAATGTACTATACGGATATTAGCGCGGTTATGATATTTCAGTATTCGTGCTGTTGTATCGGTGTAAGTAGTGGGAAACCTTGCTTGTCGTACATAGTATCAGCTTGGTGATTCTAACTAGAAATCCTTTATAAGAGAGATTCGCGGAAGCTGACATTTCTGTCAAAGTGTGAGCCAATCGAGCAGCGAGAGCTGTCAAAGTGTGAGCCAAACGAACATGCGTTATGTTTGTTTTGAACTTTTCTTGATGAGTAATGTAATCCGCTTGAAATTATTTCGGTAAAAGTAATTTTGCATGAAGCAAAGAAATGAAATGTTTTACTTTTTTGAATTTTTGTCAATGCGATTTTTAGTTTTTGATTTTTTCGGCTGTTTATTAGTTTTGATATGTAGCTCAAAGACCTATAACGAAACAAAATACACTTTATAGCAATGAGGAAGTCATGTCCGTGTTACAATATTATTCTCGACGCCGAGCAAAATCAGCACTGCTGGTCTGTTGCCAAATCTTTCCATTTTACTTCCGCTTATCTCTCTATAAAGGATCACTAGTTCTAACGGTAACAAATCGCACGACGAACGGAAAGTTGATAATCTATCAGCCTAATTTAATAATACCTACATTGGGTTGCAACAAACATTTTGATCTTGAAATATTGATTTGCCTAATAAATTATAGTTTCGACAATAAATAGTCACATGCTTACTATCCCATATGACAGTGTTGATGATTCTATTGTCTATCGCTCATCAGTTTCGCGCTACCCGTCAGGGACTTGGTCCTATGTACCCAATACTCTGCTGTGTCTTAACTTCACGCAATACATTCTTTAGACGTGTGATATAGTTTGCGGAATATTATGATTTGTCACTTCATTCAGATGAGAATTTCTGTTATGGTACCATATTCACATATCAGATAACTCCCACCTGGAACGATGTAATACATCGAAGACATGCAGATTTAGATGTATGTGTACGGTCTATAGAGCTTAGTGACATTTGAACACACGTAGACTAGCATACGCTCGTCATACAGTTTGTTTTTGTTTTCCTCAAAGAAACTTGCACACGCTTTCCAGACTCATCAAATTGCATATGGAAATATTACCCAATTTGAAAAATTTACACTCGGATTCTGGGTGTTTTTCGAGACAGAGTGCATATTGTTTTCCTCCAAGGTTCACAACTACATCTACACTAGGGCACCCATACCATTGGGCGTGATAACCACTATGCCTAGTTCGGCTCTGATCGACAGGCAATCAGTGTATTCAGTTTTTCAACAAGCTTGAAGCGATGAACGTTTCAAGACCAGCTTTCCACTATATCTGCTAGCAATCACCGGTCGTCGATAGACATTTCGGTTCTTTTCTGCTACAGAAAGATCCGATTGTATGCCAAAGACTATGGCTCATGTTTTTCAATACAGCTGGAAAAACAAGAACTACATCCAGCACCAAATAGTATGTAACTATGAGGCGGACCGGAAGGTTTGTTTAGCAATCCCCACCACAATTTTCCGTGATCAGGAACTATTTTTAAAACTCGTTTGAAATTAGTATGGAAATCACTTTTGAATCACCCTTGGACGAGCTGTTATTAAGTGAATTGAAATGCCATTGAGTCGACGGATTGAAATCTATTTTAATCATTTATTATATCAACATTAATATATTGAAGTGCAATAAAATGGTGTTACACCTAGAAAAGTGTTCTCTTTCGATCAAGCTACAAAAAACTGTGAATTTTTCTTCACTTAACAACCCAATTAACAACGATTTTTTGTTTAATTCAGTTTACAACAAACTTAAGATTGGTGTTTTTATACTAATGTTCCTTGTTTGAAACAACCTAAAGCGTTGGTTGTTTCTACACCTGTAAAAACAAACAATCAATTTTTTGTTTGTTCCGAACAAATTTTTGTTGATTTTGAATGTTCATCTGTAAAAAAAAACAACCTAAAAAATGGCTTGTTTCTACCATCTCACGAGGCTGAATCAAACTAAAATTTTGTTTGTGCAAAATTCAACCTAAACTTTAGTTTGAAAATAACTAAAATTTGTTTGTGTTTATTTCTCCGTAGTACTAGCGTGGATCAACGGGATCAACGATTATTTTGATTAACCTGATTGGCCCTTTACAATTAATTGAATTAATACCCCAATGCAAAATATTTACGAACCCTGTTCTCCCGCCGAAAATCGTTTTTCAACCGCTGAAAAATGCTTCGCTCTCTCTCCCCAACCGGTTCACTTTCTCTCACGCTGGTAACCCCACCGGTGGCTTGCTGCTTCATCAACCGCTTGCGCCGCGTTCAGTCTGTAGAAAGCCATCGGCCGGTCAAGCGTCTAGTCCCCGCAAATTTCTCGTTCCGCTCAGAATTTCTTTCTTGTTAGCCAAGCTCCGTGGTGTGAGTGAAAAAGTTTAACTTCTGCTCTGCCTCTTTGTGTTCCGAATTCGGAAGAAAATCCCCGGAAATCGAATTCAATCTCGTTTTGCGTAAAAGCATCTGAAGTTCCGGAAGATCTGCGACTTCGGGTATCGATTTTTGAGTCCGGTTTCTCTCGAGAGTGTGTGGTAGTTAAGTGTTGAACGGATTTTTCCCCGTGAGTGCGTTAGCAACCAAGCAAGCAAGAAAAAAAGATGGCAGCCGTTAGCTTCGACGAGAAAGTCCTTGCCGCAAAGAAGATTATTTGCGACATCGAGGGTACAACCTCTTCCATCAGCTTCGTGAAGGTGAGTTTTTGCTTAATTTAATAGATATAGTTACCGTTATCCCGGAATTAGGTATTCATTTTACGTCTCCCCTTTGTCTTAAGTACGCTTGGAAAGAACAGTAATTTCGGTCAATTTTAGCTTCCCGGCTTCCGGGAAATGTGCTGAATATTGCGAAAAATTTCAGCCGGTTTTTGGTTTCTTCGATAGTTGGAAGAAAACCGCAGGTTTCGAACATGTGGAGAGTCGGAAAAAATGGTGGAACACGTCGATTTTCATGGGCTGCAGCCAGCAGCAAATTTCTCTCTATAGTTGCTGTTGTTGGAGAATCATCGATCGGCGGCTTGGGGCTCCGACTACGCCGCGTCTTCCTGAGTTCTGGCTGGCTGGCACACACATTGGCAAAGTTTCGTTTTCGCTTTCCCATCGTTTTATTCTTGCGTCCACATTGGCTGCTTTTTAGCGTCTTTTCGCATTATTGTTCGTAGTTTCAGCTGGAACAAACATCCAGATCTCAAGATTGAAGGAGTTGGTGGAAATTTGAATCAACTCGATAATCTTGCAGTGCAAGGCTCGCATTACCGGCTTTTTTTGGGAAGCTTTCGAAAAAGCTCCGACCGGAAAGCGTTTTTTCGTTTCGTTTCGCAAACACCTGCGTTGAGTCGACGATGGATGAATGTGTTGCTAGTTTGTGTGGTGCGGATGCAATTTACAGTTATTTTGGCGTTGTTCGGAGTAACTATCTATTGTGGTCGGAGCATTTAACACACTCCAACGTTAATTATCCCCGTTATCTGCAAGAGCTAGTGCTATTACTTCAGAAAAAAAACCTCTTATTTGTACTGAGTTTGTTCACCTAGCGGTTAGTTTGGCAACCCTGATAAACAACTTTGCGGGAACTCACGCTCCCAATCCGCTTGGATGTCCGAAGTGAGTGCTGATGCTAGAGGTGTTGGTTGTGTGAGTGAGATGATTTCATTTTTGAACTTTTTGATACACAGAGCAAAAGTTGTGTGTGAAAATACGTATTAATTTTTCACCTTTGCATTCTAGCGTGGAAGTTCAACTTCCGACACCGAAGGGTAATCGATATCGTTTCATGTTTAGTTTGTTATGGGCCCTACCACAGTTCTTACTCGAAAACTTTTCTTTGTCAATAGGCTCCTAAAATATAATATGGTGGAATCTGGAGCTCGATTTGTAAAGGTCGTATGTGACAGTTTTGGCTATCTAAGATAAATCTCCATGAAGCTACTTTATCAAAAATTCAATTCGTATATGAAGCAAATAGCTAAAAACCAGACAATAGGGTAGAAGCACCTGTTTTGGCCATACGCCAGTTATAGCCATAGGGGATTATACACCGTTTTACATAGTGAATCAGCATGAAACCTTTTGTGTTCAGTAGATCACATTGACATTCATTTACTTGTCCAAATTGATTCAAAACATAACAAAAACAATTCATTTTCCTTATAATTTTAACTCCCATACACCTAATTTGGCCAGCATAAAAAAGATATACGTTGATCTAAGATTGTTGTTCATTCGACCAAATTGATACGACTTAACGCCAGTCACCGGTACACTTCAAACGGGCACGTTCAGATGTTTGACATCTGAAAATGGTACGGTCTGACTGATTGGGTTGATTGGTGGTCAGTGAAGCACATACGGCCCATCGTTGTTAACAAAAATAGAGATATTCAATAAATTTCTGGAGTTTCTGCATAAAGAAATGTATTGCATAATGTTTGCGAAGCGATTTATGCGGTCAGCGATCAAATCCAGCGATTATTGCTCAAATAAAATTCCACATCTCCGCTGAATGTCTACCTTGTCTGACATGAAAGTACCCATTAATGGGTAAAAAATACCCATTTTCAAGAAAAGTGGTTTCACTCATTAAAAGAGTAGTGTCGATTTACTCATTAAAGAGTATTCGCATCGAACTTCAAATAATGGGTATTTTTCACTCTTGACCTCTGAGGCGACATCCATTTATTACGTAACGCTGAAATTGGAAATTTTCGACCCGCTTCCCCCCTCCGTTACGCTTTTTGTATGATTTTTTTTAATTTTGTATGAGTCGTAACGTATGTTATATGTAATGAAGAAAAGCAAAAGATACTCAATAAAATACAACGTACATTTATTCCAATAGTTGACAAAAAAATCTACATGTAGCTTATCATTTCGGTGATCATCTAGCAGATAACCGAGATACTACGGGAATCGCTGCTGTCGGCAGTGAAATCAGCTACAGTCGTCCAAAATTCTACAATCAGAAAAACGATTATTAATGGAATCACTAACCGGAATGTATCCATTGATTACGTGTCAAAAAATGGTACGCACCATATTTTCTTTCTTTTAACCCCGAACAAATAGAATCTACATTAGTTTTTTACTAACACCGAGCGGTAGACAAATTGAAAAATGGCGCTATTGACTATCATGTGCATTAATTACCCATTTATATTACCAAGATGGATACTTTACAATGAGGTTAAAATACCCTTTTTATGTCAATGAAAAGTACCCTTCTTCTGACAGTTCCATACTGACCATAAAAATAGGTACAAGAAATCCATTTAATGGGTACTTCCAAGTTAGCGTGTACAGGCCAAAGATTAAACCAAAGTTGAACTAAGATCAATGGTTGTCGAGTGTTTCCTTAAACTACCAAAGTCTTCCATATTTCTCGAAAACTTATTCAAATAGTCTCAAGTCAAAAAAGTGAATAAACTTACTTTATTGATCCTACGTGTTTCGCAGACGAAATTCTACATGTTCCGCTCCTACCCAACTAGAGTTTTCACTTTTAGAACGTTTAATTTCCGGATTTACAAAACGACGAATGTAGGAGTTTCAACTTTCGCAACCTAACCACTACTTTCGCCGCCCCGCTGTATAGAGAGACAAAGTGACTTAACCTCGAATCAAAACAAAACACTACTTGAGCCGATTTTACACTGGTAGAAAAACGTCGAAAGTAACTGTATGAAACGGCTTATCATTTTGTTATAATTATTTTGGTTGAAAATAATAGAAACTACCTAGTTTTTGAACGCGATCTGATTGTATGCAAAATTTGAGCGATGTACACGGCGAAAAAATGTTAAAAAGGTGATTCATTTTAAAACAGTTTTAGAAGTCAGGTTGTGATTCTTCTCAATAAGTTTTCTCAAAACCGTATGAAAGTTACTTACGTCGATTTGAAAAAGTTATCGAGATTTCTCTTCGTCGATTTCCTCTTTCGATTGGTACACGACATTCAATCAATTTTTATAACATTCTCGATGGCAGTATAACAAGGGACGTCGAAAACTTTCTTCTGTATTAAAAATAGCCATAAAAAACAGTGACCCTGTCAAGTAAATCTGGACAAACATTTGAAAAGGGCCGAAGAGGTCTTGAGCCTTTTTTCAGAAGTTTTGCTCTTGAGCCCTTTTTAGTCCGCCCACACAAACTAACACCACTATCAGAAAGATTGCTGTTAGCTCTTCCAAATGTTTCCAACAAAACTGTAAAAAAATTCACCGAATCTCGATTACTTTTTCAAATCGACGTAAGTAACTTTCTACGGTTTTGAGAACATTAATTAAGAAGAATCATAACCTGTCTTTTAAAACTGTTTAAAAATGAACATTTTTTCGCCGTATACATCGCTTAACTTATGCATGCAATCAGCTCGCGTTAACGGTTAGGTTGCGAAAGTTGGAAATCTTACTTACGCCGTTTTGTAAATCCTGAAATAAAACATTCGTAAAGTGAAAAATCGAGTTGGTTTAGAGCAGAACGTGTAGAATTTTGTCTGCGAGACCCATAGGATTGATAAAGTAAGTTTGTTTGCTTTTCTGACTTCAGTCTGTTTGAATAAGTTATCGAGGAATGTTCTGTAAGGGACCGTCCACAAATGACGTAGCATTTTAGGGGGGAGGGGGAATTAACGAATTTGCTACGAACCATGTATTAGGTATGGGAAAATAGGCTACGATGGGGGAGGTGGGTGTCGAAAATTGGCCAAAAATGCTACGTCATTTATGGACGGTCCCTAAGGCGGAAAAATCACAAAATTCTGTGGAACTTCTACACTTAGTTCGGTTCAGGTCTCTGTGAAATGAATTCTAGCGTAACATTTGAAAAGGGCCTAACTGCAAAATGTAAACAAACTTGATTATTCATTATTCGTATCATTTTTTACGTAAATTACTCCTACATACTCTTACGGGCATGAAAAATGCATTATTAATGGTAATTTTATTCAAATTTAAAAGGGCCTATCTGAAAATGATAAAACTAAGAGGGCCTAACTGGTCATAAAAGGGCCTAACTGAAAATTTCCATCAAAATCAGATTGGCCCTTCCGTGCATTTTTAATTTTCTTCCATATTTTTCAATATTTAGCCATTGTATAGTGTTTTTCTCACATAATGGAACCTAGTGAACTATTTGAAAAGGGTCTCTCAGCATAACGTAAAAATTGGGAAATTCTCGATTGAAGATTCTGTAACATATTGATTGTTACTATTTTAAACTCATTGCTATCTAATAGTTTTAAACTTTTGTTCGACACTCATAGTCTATAACTGGGCCACATAACGTTTTAAATCTAACATAACATAAAAACTAGTAAAAAAAGTTGAATTCAAACATCATCGGCAGATAGGCCCTTTTACGAGTCTTCAAACCAGTTAGGCCCTTTTAATTAGGCCCTTTAATTGAACATGGTTTCAGTTAGGCCCCTCCAGTTAGGCCCTTTTATTTAACATAGTTCCAGTTAGGCCCTCTTGGAATTTGTTAATTTTATTGATTATTGAATAGATTTTCAAAGTTTTAGAACAAAATCAATCGATTATGTGAGAAAATCAACATTGAATACTGAAAATTCTTTATTGAAGTGATTATTCATATTTCAAACCCTTTCTCCTATTTACTAGTTTTATACTTGTGTTCGACACTAATAATGGTCTACTAGGTGGCCCATAACGTTTTAAATCTTAAATAACAAAACAACTCGTGAAAATGGTTGAATTCAAACATCATCGGCAGATAGGCCCTTTTACGAGACTGCAAACCAGTTAGGCCCTTTCAGTTAGGCCCTTTGCTTGAACATGGTTTCAGTTAGGCCCCTCCAGTTAGGCCCTTTTATTAAACTTAGTTCCAGTTAGGCCCTTTTGGAATTTGTTAATTTTATTGATTATTGAAGTGATTTTCAAAGTTTTAGAACAAAATCAATCGATTAGGTATGTGAGAAAATCAACATTGATTAATAAAAATTCTTTATTGAAGATTCAGTACTATATTGATTCCTATTTCAAGCCCATTCTCTTTTTTACTAGTTTTATCATAATCTTAATGCGAAGTTAGTTGAAAAACTGATTTTTTATCCTGAAAAAAAAAACAATTACATTAAAAAAAAAAATGAATAATTTTTATTTGTTGCCTCTAGTTGTGGATCGAGTTCCAAAAGTCACGATTTTCACAAAAACAAATTCGTTTGTTTTTGTAACAGCCCTGCAAGAATTCTTCTTATACTTCTTCTTGGCATTACGTCCTCACTGGGACAAAGCCTGCTTCTAAGCTTTGTGTTCAATGAGTACTTCCACAGTTATAAACTGAGAGCGTTCTTTGAAAAGTTGCCATTTTCGCATTCGTATATTGTGTGACAAGTACGAAGGCACTCTATATTCAGGAAAGTAAAGGAATTTTCCATTACGAACAGAGGCGTCCCGTGAGGAATTTGATTACCTGTGCACTGACTCGCACAAACCGTTCATTTTGAATTATGAATACGAATTTTTCAATTGATTTGTAAAATGAATTTCAGCTTAAAAAGTAATTTCTTATTATTAACACCTTAAAATGTAATTTCCAATACTGTATGCAATCTTGAAGTGTCTGGAAGCTATTATATTTGTTGCTCATTGGACGTATTTTTTGTTTGTTTTCTGCGTTTCAATCACTAGTTGAAAGTTTTAAGAATTTCGGATGATTCCTTATACAATGTTTAGGGACAAGGAAAATTCTCAAAATTTCGCTGATTCCAAGGCGATGCAAGAAAAATTTTGCGTATTAATCGCGGTCCCATAGTTTGATCATATTTGACATAAAAATGTATATTTACAGTAAAAATGACCTTTATATGCGTAAATTTCAAGCATTTTTCGTATTTTGCGAACTGAGATAATAAGTTTAATATATCGTATTATCAATGCAAAATTTAAAGCAAGAAGAAAGACGTTTAACTTGAAACTAAACGATTAGCACATTTTTTTGTATGAAACTCGGCTTACAAATAAATAAATGAGCAAAAATCTGATCTTTTCTGAGATTATCATATAAACATTCAGAATTCAACTATTTACGCGTCATTTTCCAAGTATCGCGATAAAGGATAAATTCCGTGGATTTCTTGGCTTTCGCGAAATTCCGAATCTCCATTATTAACGTTGTTATTCTATATAATAATTCTTATTATTTACAGCTTGTTAATTGTATCACGATATCTTAGCTTTTTGACGATGTCTAGCGCTGGCACATCTCCTTGCATACTTTTGTTGATACATCAAAGCTTTTAAGTGAAATGAATGTTGAACGCTGAAACCCACTTTACGCCCACCGCAATTTATCAGTTGTCGGTCTGTTGAGCAAGAAAAGCTATATTCACACATAGTTTATAATTCAATTAAATACCACATGAATTTGGTTTATATAATAAGATAAAACATAATCAATCTGGCCAATATGTTTATAACATCTAGTTTTGATTCCAATCAATATTGCGCCTAGTATCGCGCGACACCTGGAAGCTCCATGCAACATACATACACGTCGTGACGCCAGTTGCGCGCGCTTTCTCAATTCTCGCAAACCAATGCGAGCGTCATGGGCAATGTCTCTCTCGGGTGCACAAATTGGAGTGAACCAGATTTTACCTATACAACGCCACTGTTGCTCTAGAAATGCCAATACAAATGCACATTCCTGCTGTGTCCATACACGCTATTTTCGTGCACAAGAAAGAGTACACGGCAGAAATGAACATTTTCTGCAATACGATGGAGACGCATGGCAGTTTGTCTTGTTCGCATTGCTGTTTTCGCTTGCTGGTTGATCAAGACCATGGGAGGGAGAATGAAACGGTTTGTTCACTGAGGGCGATGCACCAATTAAAGGTGAAGAAATCAAACAACATTTTCAAGCAACTATACATTATGAATGTTGGAAGTATTGAGAATTATAATACATATATTTCATTTGTTAGTTTGAAATCTTTGACTGTGCAGTGCACCAAGTGCACCTTAGGACGAGACGCCACTGATTACGAAAAAACCTGGACCGAGCCACTCTGAAGGTATCTGAGTTCCATTCCCACTCAGATACCTTCAGAATGGCTTTGCTTTGTAGCCGCGGACTTAAACTGCTCGGCTAAGGAAGGCCCTCAAGTATAAAACAAGTAAAAAAGTGAATGGGTTTGAAATAGATATAATCAATAAGGTACTGAACCTTCAACCGAGAATATCCAACATTTAGCTATTACATTGTTTTTCTCTGGCTTTATTTTATTTAAGAACTATGAAAATCACAATAAGCAATAAAATCAACAAATTCCAAAAGGGCCTAACTGGAACTATGTTTAATAAAAGGGCCTAACTGGAGGGGCCTAACTTAAACCATGGCCAATCGAAGGGCCTAACTGAAAGGGCCTAACTGGTTTGAAGATTCATTAAAGGGCCTAACTGCTGATGATATTTGAATGCAACCATTTTCACGAGTCGTTATGCTATTTGAGATTACTAACGTTCTGGGCACGTAATAAACCATAATGAGTGTCTAACACAAGTATAAAACTAGTAAAAAAAAGTGAATGGGTTTGAAATATCAATAATCAATATGTTGCTGATTTTGTATAGAATAGTTTCCAATATTTAGCTTGTATGATATTGTGTTGTTTTCTCACATAATCATTAAATGTGGTTGAAGAATTATGCAAATCACTTCAATAATCAATAAAACTAGCAAATTCAAAAAGGGCCTAACTGGTTTGAAAATTCGTAAAAGGGCCTATCTGCGGATGATGTTTGAATTGAACTTTTTTTACAAGTTGTTGTGCTATTTGAAATTCAAATCGTTGTGAGACCATTATAAGTGTCGAACACAAGGCATTATCCCAAAAAAAAGTCCATCAATTGGGGCCTCCTCCAATGGGGGATGTACGAAAATGTGATAGTGCATGGATTGGGTATGGATCATTAAAATAACCAAAACGGCCGCTATGAAATGCAAAGATAGCGCCACCATAGACGTGTGTGTTTGACAGAACAGCAATGCTGTCACAATGTTATATCCCATATACGGTGGCGCCGCTGCTCTGATGCGGTGAGAGCCAAATGAGTGACCTTCAATGATCCATTGGAAAAATCGTGACAGAGGGGGTAGAAAGTTTCTAGAAATCCCGAAAAACGATGGACATCATTTTTGGATCATCCCCAAGTATGAAACTAGTAAAAAGCGAATGGGTTTGAAATAGGAATAATCAATATGGTACTGAATCTTCAACCGAAAATTTCCAATATTTAGCTATTATATAGTGTTTTTTTCACATAATCGCTAAATTTTGTTCAAGATTTATGCAAACCAATTCAAAAATCAATAAAATTAGCAAATTATAAAAGGGCCTAACTGAAACCATGTTCAATCAAAGGGCCTAACTGAAAGGGCCTAACTGGTTTGAAGATTCATAGAAGGGCCTATCTGCCGATGATGTTTGAATTCAACAATTTTTACGAGTTGTTGTGTTATTTGAGATTAGAAACATAATGGGCCACGCAACAGACTTTAATGGGTGTCGAACACAGGTATGAAACTAGTAAAAATGCGAATGGGTTTAAAATAGGAATTATAAATATGGTACGGAATCTTCAATTGAGAATTTCTCAATGTTTACGTTTTGCAAATAGGCCCTTTTCAAATGTTACGCTAGAATTGTCGGCCATATTGACAACCGTGGACTGATCCTGCATTGATACTTGTTTCATGTGAGAACGTGAAATGAAGTAAAAAATGGTTTAAGAGTTTTAAAATTTAAGGTAGTGGGAATCAAGGCTAGGATTTCCAAAATAAGTCTGAAGTTGTTGGTATTGCTGTAATCATGAGCTTTATTGTTTTAAATGTAAATAAACATGAAGAGCGGAAAACAGTTTAATCTATGTGCATTTTCAAACACTGTTAAATGCTTTAATTCCAATTATCGCGTTGGAGCGTCTACCTACATCTGTGTTATTCATCTTAGTAGGCGCTGCTTCGAAGCGATTGGAATAGAAGCAGATCCCTGAATATACCAAGAAAATCACTTTCCACAGGCAATCTGTGAACACATACCGAATCATCCGATGAAATGCAAATTGAATCTCCAATTAACTACCGTAACAGTACCGAACCGTTTGGTGAAACATCCAAACCCAAACAATAAATTCACATAACATTGGTACAAAATCACCGAACTCTTCGCACAAGTAACACAAGTTTTACAGATCATTCTGTGAAATAAGAAATCACCGACACATCTGCTGTTGAGATTTCGGCGAAATTTCACAGAAGTATGATACAGTGATACCTCCATGAGTCGATGTTTCATCGATATCGACTCATTTAACCATACTAGAAACAAGATTTCATGGTTACTATGATGGTCCCTCGAAACTGCTTTCCAAAGAATTTCTGTTCCATGACTCGATATTTCCATGAGTCGTTGGTGCCTTCAATATCGTCTCATGGAGGTTTCACTGTAAATTCTAAGTGTGTACACCCTACGTTTGCAAAGCGACTCAACTGTCAACACTTTTCATGTTGGCACATACATCGTACATACGCTCATAGTAGAACGACAGAATCAAAACATAAAATATCAATTAGCAGATACATCATACTGTTTCTGAACGACTGAACATGCTGGGAATCAAGAGATTCGGAGTCCCACAACTGAAAAGCCGTGTTTGGATAGTCCGCGATCAATGACGAAGTCTTTATAAGATTCCTGTCGATATTTTGTCTGTATCATCTACGATCGATTCTTGAGAAGAGGCTTGTTTTGATGTATGTCAAATTTTGTTACTGTCTTTCTCCAGATCAAGAATTTCTCTAATAACCAGCCATGGGCCACGTCTAACGAATAATTTTGAAGGCATTCTTCTAAGAGGATAGGTTGGCTATGGCTATATTATGCTTTGCCGGTTTTGTAGAACTATGATCTAAAATTATATACACAAGGCAGACAATGAGAAGTGAAAAGTGAACTCAAAGTGTTGAGAGGCCGCACCCTGGGTAGCTTTTAGTGTATACCAACATGTCAAAGTTGACAGGTACTGGCACCATTGTTTTCAAGTTTTGTTGAAGAGCGAAAGAGAAAGAATTTCGCCGTGAAATGCCTGATAATTGGTTTATTGCGCCAACGATGACGATCCCCAACAGTTATGTTTACCATGTCAGATATTTCCTTCAACTTCAACGTAATCGAAAGTTATGTGATTTCTTTTACAAACCAAAAAATTTCTTAGGAAAACAAAAACCTGTTCTTAGGGTAACATCAGTTTTCTTTGCTCAAAAGATCTTTAGTGTGAGTTGTTGACCCACAGTACTTTGAACGTTCCGTCAAATTGTTTTCATACATAACCTAGATCGAGCCCTTCAAATTTGACAATTTTGTATGATAAAACGGAAAATTTGCACATATTATTTTGATTGATTATGTATTACTTAACATTCATGAGCAACTGAAAAATTTACAAAATCCATCTGAGAGTTAAAGGCTAGATTTAGAAGTGCTAACACTATTTTAAAATTCTATAATCATGTCCATAATATTCATTGTTACTAATAACTACACTGAGCCAATTAATCCGATTATCCTTATCTGAAAAATCATATACCTGCTTCGGAATTCAGATTTGATAGGTTTTATTAATGTCCAATGATGACTATATGAAGATCCAATTGAGTTTAAATAATAACAATATGGAAGCAATTTGAATTCTACATAAAACTTATTGGACACCATTATCCGTTCTGTCATTACAAAATCATATACATGGTATCCGATTGTGTAATGTGAAAAACATCAGCTTTCATTTAGCTACAAGATGGCTTGTCCACTGCACAATTTGCTCGTTAATTTCGGTTTCTAGACGAATTGTTGGAATTTTTTAAAGATCTTATCAAAGGTAAGCTGCAGAAATCAGTTATTTTCGATTATACTGCTATTTTCTTAATATATTTCAGAATATGGAACCTCCCTTCATGAGCCTTTGTCTTGGTCGTTGAAGAGATTTGCTTCAAATTCCATGCAACTATGAACCTTCGATGTTCTGCCTGACGTTATCGAAATAAGTTATTTTATTAGTTAGTTAGTTTTGGACATTAAATTCAGGGAGATTTTTCATCATTTCAGAAATTGTTCACCAACTATGCTGCAACAAAATTCCCTCTGAACTGTTGAAACAGACGTAGATGAATATCTTCAATATGTGCGAACACCCGGATAATGTAATGATTAAAGAATGACGAAGTAGGTCTCTCTCAAATCAAGGAAATATATTTTATGAATTTCGCTCCTTTGTAATGAAGAAATGCTAAATAAACAATTTTAAATTTACTTGAACGATTTTATTATTTATGAAATTTTATTTTGGATAATCAAATATAGCAAATGCCAATTGATAACTCATTCATTGTTATCAAAGAAACAATTACAATTTATTTTAGTTTCACACGAAAGTTATATGATTTTGTATATGACACCAGCTAAGATTGGATTTTTATAGCCATAGACTTTTTGTTTGAATGTTATATGATTTTCGTAATGAACTCTATCTGTATGAATTCTAAATAAGAGTTATATGAAAATCATTATGGAAAAAAGCTATATGTTTATTGTAATGATTCGAACATGAAAAATTTTTGGAGTGTGAAACAAAGTGACTCAATTTCATTTTCGTACGGGGCACTGTTTTTATATCAAGTTGGTATAAAACTATTAAATGGTGCGTGGACTTTGATATACTTTATCAATAACGAAGGTTAGGTGTCATTTATTGTTTGGAATGACAAACTGTATTGATTTGCTTAAACCTTTGGAATAATGGAAAAGTATTGAGTTTGTGTCTATAATTGACTCAATTATATATTCGTACACCTAACAAAAAAGAAATTACAACATTCATAAATAATTTTAAATGGACTAGATGATTGCTTAAGTTCTTCGTTGTATTGTTCAGATGTAGTTACATTTGGAAAATTTATAAGCGGATATATTTGAAACTTAAGTAGGGTATCCGTCCTATTATGGAGGACTTAAGCACAGTGTTGAAATTAAAATCGTATTGCAGTGTCCAAAATCTAAATATTATAGTATTTTGTAATGTTAAGTGTTAAAACTATCCTTTATCTGGAGTGTAGTAAAGTAAAAAAGTAATTGTTGGAATCATATATACATATTTTTGACATAAATCTGAAGCTCTTCCTCTGTCCTATTATTGCGGTATTTTGTCCTATTATTGCGGTAGTGCCGTCCTATTATTGCGGTATACTAAAAATCATAGATTTTATTACATTCAATATACATTCAATACCACACAATGTTCGAGCATTGAAATTATGCTCCCTCCATGTTAATGACACTGCACGGTACTGTCAGTTTGTGTGACTTTGGACATATATATGAGGAAAACTAATTCATTAGTTTATGTCACGATTCGAAAACAAATCAACAGAATCGAATAATTTTCTGCCGGTCTCGTCTCCTCTTTCGTCGTAGGTAGACAATGTTAAAGTGAATAGACAAGATTGTTCCATCTGAGACCACTAGTCGCTATATAAGAAATGAATTTGTTGACTTAAGTATATCCTACAATTTTGATGCTTTTAAAAATATTTTCCACTAGCAACACAATTTCAAATGCTTGCTTCCTTGCGATCATCTTATATCTTAGTTGTTCAACGTATTTTTGGCATGTGTTACGATTTTCAGTCAGTTTACGTGATTTCTAAGTAAAACATTGTGTTTGTTTGCAAAATATTTGTAAATAAGAGGAATAACAGGGTATAAATGAACATAAACCTTTGGTTTGACTAAATAAATGTAAGAATAACATGTCCCAAATTAGTATCCTAATAATATAATTAATGTATCCAGCAATTACATTTAAAATGAATATTGAAATATCGAATTTTCGAATGAGATTTACAGATACCGCAATAATAGGCAAAAAGCTATTTTCATTGTCCTATTATTGCGGTATATGCTTTTTCTCAAAAATATAAAACTTTTTTCAAAATTCAATATCTATCATGTAAATACATCCATATTGAACTGATATACCCGCTACATATGATTGTTTTGGTTCTAAACTTAAAAATTTTAGCTTATGAAAACCCGCCCGTAGATAGAGAGACTGGTTAAAAATATAGGCTTTTCTTGATGCATCATTGAAAACTGTTCTTCCATCGATCAAAATCGTTTAATTTTTAAAGTATTAATCTGGTACAGCTTGGGAATACTATAAGCTTGCATCATCATCAATATTATCCATAGAAAACAGAGTTTTCGATTAATAATGAGGGTTCAATTCTCATACCGCAATAATAGGGAATACCGCAATAATGGGCAAATTACCCTAAGTGGAACAATAACTTACATTTTTTTCATTATCACTTCCTTGAGAATCATTATTGCGAATATTGCCCAAGTTTCAACAAATATAATCAGTTTTAGAGTAGCTAGGAGTGTATATCGACAACTTTTACTTTTAGATCTTAGCTAATATAACAATTATAACAAAACCAAAAATTGTAGTAAATTTCACTCAGTTTGGCTCCTAAATGGACATACATAATCCATAGTTAACGTTCCTATCAAAACATTGCGAAATTATTATTTTCAATTTAGATTTCACTACCACACATGATTATAGAGATATATAGAATAAATGTTATTGCCATAACCACAACACAAACGTTTTTTTTTTAATCATGATAACAACAGGATATATTCTAGTAAAAAGTATATCAATGCTCTCTGCTCATTCAAGTTATTTTATATTTTTCTTATAATATCAATAAATTGGAAAATAGGGTGCTATTTTGAATATAATTTGAAATTTGAAATTCAAAGATAATTGAATATTGCCATACCATCAATATGTGGAGGTATGTACAGCGTAGTTTAGGGTACTTTATTGTAAAACGAAGTTCGTAATTCAAATTCTTTTTTCAGACAAGTTCAAAATTAACATCTACCTGTTGTTTAGAATGAAAATTTGGTTTACATTGATTAAAAATATCATTTTAGAAGAGTTTTGAAGTTATGGCAAAACAATTTTCTGAACTCAAAAGAGATAAAATCAGTTTATGATTTCTGTAAACTGTATACATTTCAACTAAATTTCTATCAGAGCTCACGAGTATAATTAATAGATTGGATCCAATGACAAAAATGAAAATTATCGTTCGAATTATTGGATTTTATTGCAAAAACCATTGGAAAACTGGCATTTCTCATAATTTTACCTAAATTTTTTATATGTCCGCTAATAAATTGTCCAAATATACTTCACTACATTTGAACATCATAATAAATCACTTCATCAATCAATTAGAGCTTTTAAATTTAGTTTTTATTGTTGTACGTTTGAATTTTGGTAGGTGTACAAATATGGAATTGGGTGAATTGTAGACACCAATTCAATACTTTTTCATTAATCCAAAGATGAACGTAAATTGAAACAGTTTGTGATTGGCAAATAATAGATGACACCTATTACCTTCAATGTGGATACAGTATTTTAAACTTAATACATCATTTAACAGTTTTTTACATAAAGTTAGTGAAAACAGTATCCTGTACGAATATGAAATTGGGCCACTGTACGCGTTTTTGACCCATTCTTACCCCCGATCCGACGACGGTACCAAATTGTGTGCGACGCAATTTCATGTTCCAGTTCTAGAACCAAGGGCATACATGCGTACTCTCTTCCCTCCTCACTCTCTCCTTGTTACCTGCATAATACAGTGAACCCCCTATATCGAGTTATTGCGATTCATAATCATATTAAAAATTTTCATAGGCTTGTTCGATTTAACTTCAACCGCGTTTGCTCTAATTTCGTGTTCTGTTCTTAGTGGCCCCCTCGATATCGAGATATAGAGAGCTGTCTGCATTCTTTCTCTTTCTGCGAATTTGGAGCTATTGAGCCTTTTGGATGAACAACATCAAACCGGTTCTTCTTCTCATTTTGAAAGATCGAGATTTTTTTCAATTTTGCTTTTCGCATTAGTGTTATAATTTAAGCTTGGAACATCTTCGTTCTTCGTTTTACTGGCTAGCGCTGGCAACGTACGATAACTTCAATCCGGTTCCTCATGCATCCTCACCTCTCTCACACTATCTCTATATACACGCTAAAGAATGATCACGTTGAATTGTGTTCCAATTTTGCACTACTTGGACGCACTCTTAAGTCGTAAATGATAAGTCTCGCGGAACATTACTAAAGGACCTATCTAACATTGAGAGGCTCTCTTTGTTTACTTTCTCTTTCATTAATAACTGAGTCACATTAACTTCTTCTGTTGCGTTTTTTGTATGAAACGCTAGTCAAGGAAATTGACTTTCGATCTATAGTGAAAAACTTCCCAAAATCTTTAGTATTCCACTGTTATAATCGAAAGAGAACGAGAGAGGAGAGAATCTCTCATTTGTACATAGGTCCTTTAGTAATGTTCCGCGAGAAGTACAGTCGTAAGTCGTGTGGGCTTCGTGGCCGTGCGGTTAGTGTTAGCATTTAGCCGCATCAAGTCAAGGAGTGTGGGTTCGATTCCAGCTTCACCCGGAAAACTTTTCGACAGAAAACGTATTTCGATTGTGTCACTAGGGGTTGCATGCTAGTCCGTTGTCTAATGTGGTGCCTCTTTCAAAAGGCAAATCGTCCAGTGCATTGTGGAAGCATTAACGTGTCGGTCGGTGTCTTTTAAAAATTCATACTAGTAGACAATATTATACGACGCATATTGGGACCAAACATGAGCTCAGTAGCTTAAAAAAACCTACCAGGGTCAATTAAAAGTGTCAAGAATAGGATCCGGCTCCCTGTTTAGAATCGAAAATTAGAGTTCCATATTTTCATTTCATTTCTCGCAAAATAATATTTTGTATCGTATTTTGTAAATGAAACGGATCGAATATTTCGTTTATTATAAGTGATTTGAGTCGTAAGAAACATCTGGTAAAACATGGATGTTTGAACGATTTTGAGCGTGTGTCGTTCCGGTAGAGAGAACCTGAGAACTGAGACATATACTGGAAGCAAGAAAAAGCATGAAAATTCGCACTGACGTCGGTTACCGGCCGGCCGGCCGGCATTATTGGGTTCTATGTCTGGAGGGTTGTCGTGGTAAAACCGGTTTTGTACATGAGTAAACATGTTCAGTCTTTTGCGCTGTGACTAGTGGCGGGAGTCATGGTTGCAAAGAAGACGATCTAAATGTATAGGCTGATGACCGGGGTATGGGTGTCTATTCCAACGGATTTTTGACACGGTGGCGCTCTGGTCGCACTGTATTTCTCATGAATGCATTAGTGTTCACCGATTAGATGGCTCGATTTGCTAGAATAATAAATTTATACGGCAATGCTAATTATCTTTCGAGTGTTCTAAGATGGGTATCAACGTCAAAAAGCATTCCGCGACCGGGTTATATTTACTGATTGTGTGCATAGTAGCGAATACTAATCGCTCGTCCACGGAACTCAGTTTGCATCACCATTTTTAAATACTTGAGTTTCATTTTATGCTTATCTTGGATGATTAGTTTTTGCTGCACGACAGTTTCGATTTGGATCATCAATTTGGGCGTCTGAGTCAGTGATAGAGGCAACAGTAACGGGTTTGAGGTATAAACAATCGCCAAAAAATAACGGAAGCTCATTTTTCATATCTGAATACGCCATTCATTCAAAAGCTTTTCTCTTCTATTGCACGTTAAAAGTAATCTCAGAATAATAAAATCATCGAATCTTTCGAAAAATCATTTATTTTATTAATGGAACATGTTTCAGTAATAGTGAATAAACTAAGTTTTTTTTACGTCGTAAAAAACACGTTATTAAAAAAAATGCCTTAAAAACCGCGTTATTTCAAAAAACGAAAAATTACTAAGGCTTAGTCATTATAAGCTCATTATGAAGTTACCCAAAATACATTTCATTCAACTCCATTGACGAATAAGAATAAGGTTAAATTTTGCAAAATCTATTTCGAAAACTCAAAATTGGCGTTTGGCAGACAACTTTAACAACTCAGAGCGTTAAGGTGAAACAGCTTGAAATTCATCTTCGATGTTGCAAAGGCTCAAATCCAAATCTTACGAAGCAAGCAATAAATGATACTGTAATTTTTATTTTAGTTTTGTGCACTAGAAGAAAACTTAACATGAGAAGATCAGGAACGATGGTTTACTATTTCATCATTGAGGTGTTTTTGAAAACTTTAGTATGGACACAAGTCGTCCATTGTGATAGCCATCTTCGGATTCCGTGGTGTTTCACCGTGAGTTGATTATAATTAAAAATTTGATGATTGTGAAATAAATCATACAAAAGGGTTTTCGATCCGGACATCTATTTTTTGAACATGAGTACAGCCAATCATTTTCAAGTGTATAACATATTCGTTGCATACTTCAATGTGGTTAGAGCAGTGGTTTTCAACTTTTTCGGTGCTGCGACCCCCTTTGAAGATTAACAGACGTCTCGCGGACCCTCAAAGGTGAATGTTCTTCAAATCAAATGCAATCAACCAAATGCAATAATCCTGCTAAGATCCTTTGGAGGAGTTTACTAATGATTGAGCCAGGAATGTAGATTTCTGGCTACTACTTCATCTTTCACTTTAACATTGTGGATTTTTCTCCATCCGAGGGTCTGAAATTCTGCAGTGAATCGCATTTATGTCCGGTTTTAAAATAGAGTAAAGAAAAACTTGAGACAACAACGATTCACTTTAAGGTGAAACATCTCGGAATCCAAAGATGGCCGGCACAATGGCCGACTTCTCCCCCTACTCACGTTTTTAAAGGCACAAAACTGGAGAAATAGTTGGCAAACGTTCCTGATCTTCTTATTTTAAGCTTTCTGCTAGTGCACAAAGCCAAAATAAAAAGTTCACTGTTGTTGGATGCTTTCTTCGCGAGATTTGTGCCTTTGAAGTTTCAGTGCAATCTTAAGAGTTGATTCCAAACTGTGTCACCTTAAGATGTTGAATTTCTCTCATCCGCCCAAATATGAGCTCAGTAGCTTTCAAAATATCCTGCCGACGTGAAACAAAAGTGCAAAGAATATACTTCCTTCAATATTCCAAATCCCACTAGCTTCTCAACAAACATATTCCCAGGAGTCAATAGAGCCCTATAGCCCTGTCCCAATTTTAGTACCAAACACTCAAGTTTTGATCAGAAACACATATTTACTAATTATTTATATACATTTTGTTTGTTTACGGCCAAAAACCATTTTTCCAGATTTCAGAAATTTTGTCACACCCCTTGGTTTATACTTAAATTTTGGGTGTATTTTGTTTTCCTGCCCTTCTGGTATGTCAGATAGGAACAACTCCAGTGTTAAAAAGTTGAACCCCTGTGGCGTTTTTGTCGACGAAGTGAACGTCAAACCATGATCAAAAGCGTCAAGGTTCAAATTTGAACCCATTTTTTAAATTAAAGTTTATAAAGCTGTTATTTGGACGTCCGTAACGCTTTTTGTATGAAAAATTTCATCATTTTGTATGAGCCCAAACGTTTGAACCTACTCCCCCTCCCCTAAAGAGTTACGTAATTTGTGGACGGCGCCTAACATATAAGGAACAGATTCCTCATATCAAGAGAAATGACACTTATTCTCAATGCCTTCACGGACCACCTGAGAGCTCTTCACGGCCCCCTAGGGGTCCGCGGACCACCGGTTGAGAAACCCTGGGTTAGAGCATCTCCTAAGTTATTTAATTATTGAGTTATTGATTATTGATTAATCATTGATTAGTGATAAATCATTTATTAGCTAAGGGTTCATTCACAAATCTCATAACGCCAAAAATGGGCATTTTTGACACCCATCCACCCCCTCGTAACACCTTTTTGTAAAGAAATTCCTCAAACTTTGATTGAGCTGTAACATTTCGAGGACATCCACCCACCCCCTTCAGTGTTATGCAATTTGTGAATGGGCCCTAATGATTAAATGCTAGAAAGGGTGCACTAAACGCCATGCAGTATGCAACAAATGGGCTATACACTACACACCAAATTTTTATTGCTGTAAATCAGCAAATTTTTGCTGATTTTTTTTGTGCTGTAAAGTCAGCAATCGATCCAGCAAAATAAAATTTGCTGAACTGATCAGCAATGCAAATTCTCATCCAAATGACAGCTGGGTTACTGACCATTCAGCAAAGCGAATTTTAATTTGCTGATTAATCAGCACTAGGTTATTTGTAATTCTCGTGGGATTTCTTGCTGATTTCCAGCAATTGCAGATCGCCAGCACCCGGTAGATGAAAAATTTTAGATAATATTTGTAAAAGTTGTCATAGAAAACAATATAAAATGCGAATGCGTTGTATGTGATAAACATTTATTTAAAGATAAACGCAATTTTCTGCGCTCTGGGGGAAAGTGGACACCGTCTACCGTAACGGTAATGTTGCCACCTAGAAATAAATATTTTGATATTTATTGAACCATCGATATCATAGTGAATGTTTAGTACTTACCAAATACGATATTACGAAAAATATACATAAATATATGAATGTTCGGGTAAACATGTTTTAAACTCCATGCTGATATTTCTTATTCTAAATTTTTCGGGTGACAGATAAAATAGTTTGCTGATACGAGTTCAGCAATAATGTTTGCTGGTTTACAGCAAAATTTCAAATGGTTTGCTGCAGCAACCATGGTTATCAATCATGTGTCATATAAATTACTGAACATCAGCAAAACTGATGGTGATGACAAGTATCCAGCAAGTTAGATTGCTGAATTTCAGTAAACAATTTCAGAAAAGCTGTATATCAGTAAAATTGTGTATTGCTGGATTGGTTTCAGCAAACGAAATTGCTGGAAGATTGATTGAAAATTTGGTGTGTAGATAATGATGAATGTTACTCAAGAATAACGATAGACTTTTTTTTTTTTGAAATACCGTGCACCCCCGTTAATTTGAACGGTACCTCGTGAAAAACCATCGGGGTTCATTTTTAATTTGAAGTTCGGTATTTATTCGATGTTTTCAATATTGGCTACGCAAGCAATTCGATTATTTTGGATTATCGAAGAGTTAGGAGGTTTCTTTGAAAGTACGAAATGCTGCTATCTCAATTTTTGCTTGGTCGGGCTAAATTTTGCTCTATTATGAAATAGCGTCTCGCGAATGTCAATGCAAATCAGTCAATGGACTGTTCCGGTGTTTGGCATAATCATCTTCAAATGCTTTTCTACACGAATTTTGTTTCATTGTGTAGTACAAATCGGTAATAATTGCTTCAAAAATTGAATGTAATTGTTTTCTCATTCGAATTTTTACCCTTACGGCATGCTTTTCGTGCAACTTATGGCTCAACAGCACCTCCCCACAGCAAAAGGGCATCAATGACCGCTCGAGTATGTAGGCTCCGGGAGCTAAAAATAGACCAATAGCCCCAGGAACCAGTTTTTCTCATTCCACCGTTTCGCAATTCATTTACCTGCTCGCTTTCCTCTTCCTTTCTATGTGCTGTAGTGTAACGATACCATACGAAGCTCTTGTTACTGGTCAAGATGCAAGATGGACTTTTCTATGGTGCTTAACATTCACGGTGTTGAAAACTCGATTTGATTTTCGTGTTATCGATTGAAAATTGAATAAAAAGGTGATATTGATCACATAGTATTAAATATTAAAAGGCCAGGGTGGCATTGTTCCAATATCTCCTAGTAAGTGCATTTTACATAATGAAATACATTAAGGTTTTTTTTACGTCGGCCGAGGTACCTCGTAAAAAATAGCGTTATTTCAAATGATAAAAAAAAAAATAAAAAAAAAATACTATGTTTTTCGTCATTTCATGATTATACGAATCATAATGTAGAACATTATTTTTTAGGAAACAAAATTCTGACGAAGGTTTTTTATGTCGGTTTATGAAACAATGCGATATGTCGATTTTGAAATAACGCGTTTTTACGCGATACCGTGTGAAAAAACCTAGGCTGTTAAAACCAGTGTAAATCATAATGTTGAATATTGTTTGTATGGAAAAAATCTTTTCGTAAAATGCTTTTACGACTTTTTTAATAACGCATTTCCTCTCACGCCGAACCTGGAATCGAATCCCATCACTGAGATAATCAATTATAATCATAAGGAATTTTCTTCGAAAGTGATACTAACTGGCCTATGATGGTTAAACATTTCTTTCCCACAGCTTGGTTTAACAGTCCTTCAAGATGGCATTTCTAAAAAAAGTGCTTGAATAAAGTTGTTGCAAATAAGCTATATTATTCAAATTAACTATACACATTTTTGATTGTTTGTCAATAGTTCAGCCCTCCCCTTGGTTATGCGACCTTGCCGCGATGGGAGGGCATAATCCATGTGCACATATGATGGAAACCAAAGGCGTAACCTGTAGTGGTGGTATCACATTTTGGCATTTTTGCTTAAAGCCGCGTCATAATTTATATGGCATAGACGCACTAATATCTCGGATGTGATCCAACGGACATTTTGCGTCATTGATAGAATTGATGCCCATTTCAAATAATTAATCTATTCGAAGTGGACATTAATACTATTGGTGACCAGTGTTGATAGACTCACTCTCAAATACCATGACCCCACAGTTATGGATCAACTAGTGTGGAGTCCAACCTATAAAATTCAATAAAACGACATGGAAAACGTAAAATTGTAATTTAAAAAGCACGAATTGAATCGTTTCAAATTGGAACTTCGGTTAGTAAACTGTTTTGAGTGTAATATTTACATAGGATTGCATAAAAAATAAAAATTGTATCGGTTTCTGAAAACCATATTATGGATCAATGTTCATATTATGGATCAAATTGTGACATATTACGGATCACTGCGCAAAATCAAGAGATTTTCAACTCAATGCATCTATATTGCATGATTTGGCGAAAGTTAACAATGTGTCACTTATTACTGCAAAAAAAGCAGTGTTAGAACTGGAAACAAGGGGAAAATGCCATTTTTTTTGTGATACTGCATTGTAGTAATTGAGACATGTACTGGTTTCGCTCCACACCAAGTTTTCCACCCATTTTTGTCTGCTAAAAAATGAAATTTACAAACCTTGATGTTTTATTAGTTTTATCCTTAGTGCTATTGTCTGAAAATGTCGAATCCAATGTTTAAAATGGCAGCAATCTACATTCTTTGGAAGTGATCCATAACCGTGGTAAACAATCATTTCCTGGTCCATATTATGGATCACTAATTAGAAGTGCTAATATTCGGTATTTAGAATCAACAATCAAGAAAAATGTTTTCCAAAGATGAATTCATACTAAATCGAAGCGAACGAGCATATTTTATGCTATAACATTTGAATTTTAACACCTGTGGGAGCTTATGAATGCTGACGGCACTTCTTACACAAAACGACCATATAACGATAGCTGTGTAGTACCAACTAAACATTTGTCAAATACACCATTATTTAGCGGTTGAATGTTGTGCTTAACATTTCAAATGGTAGAAGACAAATATTATAACATGGGAAAAATATGTTTTACGTCAACGTTTATGTTTTGAGCGAGTTATCTGATGTTGAACGCCAAAGTGATCCGACACTGTGGGTGATCCGTAACTGTGTGGGCATGGTATCAATCAATACGCTCTCCCGTGAGAGCAAACTCATTAGAGATCTGCTTCGAAAATCTCACACTTAAGATTTTGAAGCAAAATCACTCAATCAACTCAAACCGTAAAAAATGATTCAGTCGCAAAACCCGTCAAAAACTCGTAAAACTCGAATGTTGTTGTTTTCGTTAGAAAGGATTAGGGTAAGTGTTCCCTTATTTGTGGGTGTTCCTATAGCTGCGGTAGTGTCGTTTTCACTGATTGTATTGCATTAACCACAGAACCGACACAGCCAATCGACGTATTGGCTTGTTGATATACGGAATAATTGAAAAGAGCGTTCAAATTGCTTTAAAACTGATGAAATATCACTAAAATGACTAAAACTGTTCTTGCCTGTACCAATAATTGCGGTAAAGTGTTCCTATAGTGGAGGATCCCATAAGAAAACAACGGATACCGCAACTATAGGAACACAAATTAAAAATATACCGCAACTAAAGGAACAGTGTACCAATAGTGGAGGTATTATTTTTCACTGACATGTCGTGGATTACTACGATGAATTCATATTTCTCATTAAGTCAATGGGCGTTACTTCCCGTTACAACATCCACATGTGCGTTAATTCGTCCCCTTAATGCTACAACTAGATAACTCGAAAATCAAAATTTTGAGATGTGCAACTTTGAAAGTATGACCGTTTAACAAGGTGATGGTTAATCGCAGAGATTATGATAGTGATATGTTTTGACATATTGAAGTCAAAAATTTCAAATTTCGAGTTATCTAGTTGTAGCATCAAGGGGGCGAATTGCGCTTCTTGAATTAAGGCGGTTAAATGAAGTTCAATCGTGCTTAGTACCTCCACTATTGGTACATCTACCCTACTATAATTTTACCAGACTAACAAGAAATTATTGCCGTGTGTGAGTAAACTGTGGAAAAACGAGACAATGAGTTAAAAAGTGAGCCAACTCACCATGATTTTTTGACTGCTGAGTTGCGTGATTGACAACTCAAGCATGAAAAATCTCAAGCGTGAGTTATGAGAAATTGAGTTTTTCACAACACTGTTGATGACGATCAGTTTGCATTTTGCTAACAAGAATGGGTACTTTTCAAAAATTATTACGTCACAATACTAATAAAAAAAAAAAACTTCATGTGGGCACCATAGCCTAGTCCGTCTGAGTATTGGTCCTGGTAGAGGGGAAACTTGGCAAAAGCCAGATCGCCTTGACAAGTTAAGCTGTCATGTAGCTCCAACTAAATACCATACAAAAAAAAGTAACTATAAACATTTTTTATTGTTTTCAAATAGTTTGACCTTCATTTCGATGTTTGATGAGACAAATAAGCATATAAATTTATTCTAATCATTATCGAGCTAAACGTACCAATTCGTAGCTAGCGTTCGTAGAAAATCAGTGGACTTGTGCTACCATGGGATAGAAAGGGTTAAAAAAAATGTAAAACAATATTAATTGGTAATCAATTAGTCCAAGATCCAATTGAGCGGTGTATAGCGAAATGTAAACGAATTTAGCAACCTTTTACCGCATGCTTTAAATGCTTGAGATTTTATTGAATATTTCCATTAAACAGTTAATTTATTTCTTCTTGTGGCCCAGGATTAGTTTCCATTATCCTCCACTTCAAGGTTAGTAATCTTTCGAGCAGTTCATTTCACTTATTCGTTTTGTTGCTGATGTATATTCGTCGCCCATGACGTCGATCAGGAAACATCTGCCTTTCGAAAACCTCTTATTCATGCATGCATATTCGTAACACGATGCCTTCTAAGAGATACCTACATTCAGCGACGAAATGTATGCGATGTAGAGAAAAGCAAAAATGATGGAAATCCTCTTCACATTTGATGAACTTAATAGAAGAAACGTTGAAATTTACTCGGAGAGCAATTGGTATACCTACGCAAGCATAGCCAAAAACACTTGACTAGACAAAATTCTAATGTAAAAGAAATGGAACAGATGCTTTCTTCTTCTTTCTGGCTTTACGTCCCAACTGGGACAAAGCCTGCTTCTCAGATTAGTGTTCTTATGAGCACTTCCACAGTTATTAACTAAAAGCTTTCTTTGTCGATTGACCATTTTTGCATGTGTATATCGTGTGGCATGTACGAAGATACTCCATGCCCTGGGAATCGAGAAAATTTCCTTTACGAAAAGATCCTCGACCAGCGGGATTCGAACCCACGACCCTCAGCATGGTCATGCTGAATAGCTGCGCATTTACCGCTGGGCCCCTACAGAACAGAGCAGATGCTTTCTCCATTACGAATTATTACGACGAAATATGCGTCGTTCGATGTCGTCTTATGTTCTCTTCCAATTTAACTCTTCTCTCTCAATCGGGGATCGCGAACCAGTATAAGAGTCCAATATTCAGTGTGTCACTTTCAGGTTCGTGCTGATCTTTGCGAAAACATTGAAGTCTGCTCTCTCCTAAATAAAACCAAGCATTTGGTAGAAGAATGCATAACTGTTTAGGCATCGAAATACATACATAAAAAGTCAAAATCATACTAAAACTATATCGACTTATTCGCCTTCGTAAATCCGACTATGCACCTTGAGCGCCGTCACAAATTACGTAACGCTCGAAGGGGAAGGGGATGGACTCCAAAGATACGACACATACAGTATTGAGAAATGTTCATAATTAAAAAACGTAATGAAGGGAGAGAGGTGGTCCAAAAATGCTCAATTTTAGCGTGGCGTAATAAATGGGCGCTGCCTTGTGATATAGTAGATGCGAAGCACAGTTGAAGCTGTTGGTTCAAGTGCTAAAAATGTTTGCTTCTGGAAAGAATACCGTTATTGTTTATTATGCCGCCAACTTTGGAGCGACGATACTTTACATTTTTATTTCATTCCATGCATACGTAATAAAGAGAACACCGAAAGAGATGGCACAATGAAAGCCTCGCGTTTACAGTTGCCTGTTGTGACGGCTGCTATTCCGGTTTCTAATAAGCCAGGCGCCTTCACTTCTTTATATCGCTTGACAACTGTTAAATACTGTATCCGATCGTGCTAAAATTGTTCTCGGGTTATGCAACAGCACCTGTTGATATTGCTTGCTTCATACATTAGTTATTTACCCTTCAATTAAAACGTTCCCTTTCTCCTTGTTTATTTCATTTGCAGGATGTACTATTCCCTTACGCGCTGAAACACGTCGAAGAATACCTCAAGAACCACTGGAGCGAGGATGCGACAAAAACGGTTGTTGCTGCTCTGCGCGAACAAGCCGACGAGGACAAGAAAGCCGAGGTCGAAGGTGTAGTGACCATTCCAGCTGGAGTAAGTTTTTTTTCTTGTAATCGTCATATTTTTTCGGCATTACGTCACCACCCATCTCAGCGTAGTGTTCAATCTCGCATTCGTATATCGTATGGCAGATACGATGATACTCTATGCCCAGGGAAGTCAAAAACAAATCCATTACGAAAAGATCCTGGACTGACCGGGAATCGAACCCAGACATCTTCAGCATGGCTTTGCTTTGTAGCCGCGGATTTTAACCATTCGCCTAAGGGGGCCCTATTCACAGGATAATATCTGGTGAAACGTTTGAAAAGGACCTATCTGCAAAACGTAAACATTGATAAATTTTCGTTTGTAGATTCTGTAGCATATTTATAATTCCTATTTGTTTATTTAGTTGTTTTATACTCGTGCTCGAAACTGTACAGTCTATTACGTGGTTCATAACGTTTTAAATCTCAAAAACAACTCGTAAAAATGGCTGAATTCAAACAATCAGCAGATTGACAGGGAAAAATACGAGAAAAACCGCATGAAATATGCATTCAAAGTTTCTTTTTCAATTCTGGACAAACATTTCAAAGGGGCACATTGGTAAACATTGGCTTTGCATGACGCTGTTGAACCCAATTCAACTCGATCACGCTCACCAATACCACTATCAGGAAGAGCTAACATCAATCTTTAGTGTTGAGGAAACAGCGGAGCATGTCGTATTCGATTGCCTCCGTTTCATTGTTGTGAGGGCTCATTCACAAATTTCATAACGCTGAAGGGGGTGGGTGGGTGTCCTCATGATGTTACGGCTCATATACAATATTTAGAACATCCATACAAAAAGCGTTACGAGGGGGTGGGTGGGTGTCGAAAACGGTCATTTTTAGCGTTATGAAATATGTGAATAAACCCTGAGAGGTCGCATGCTCACTACATGCGGAGGGGACACGTCCCCCGACAATATAATAGAGAGAATGTGTGCGGATGCCGAGTGCTGGAATGCAGTAAATACGGCTGTCACTCATATTGTCTTGAGAGCTGTCACTCATATTAGAGGTCTTGAGCTTTTTAGAAACGTTGCTGTTGAGCCCTTTTTAGCCCGCTCAAGCAACCTAACACCACTACCATAAAGATTGATGTTAGCCAGGGATTGAATCCTGAGAAAATTGAGAGAATCTCTCACGTATCGCTCTCTGTAACTATCATAACATGCTGCACATTATGAGAGACTGTTTATCGTATACTGCTACAAGTTTGATCAGATTGGGGGGATAGTAGTGCATGATAAAACCCCTCTAAACATGCTCCAAGCCTGGGGGACACTGTTGTTATTGGAAGTTCGTGGATTGTTTATCGTGCCAGTAAAGAAAAACACCTATCCCCAACGGTAAACAAGCGAGAAAAATGGATTTTATCATCGCTCTCTCATTGGGGCTCTCGCTCGCTGCTTCCATTTATCAGACTTGTTACACCTTGCGATACAATGACGATCGTGGACCGCAACAGATGGGATGTTTTTCTTTGCTTGCTTTGATCGTGCTTCATTCTCAAATGAGAGCGAATTCTGCAACGCCTGATGTTAGCTCTTCCTGATAGTGGTATTGGTGAGCGTGATCGAGTTGAATTGGGTTCAACAGTGTCTTGCAAAGCCAATGTTTACTAATGTTTAGTGATCCTATATAGAGAGATAAGCGGAAGTAAAATGGAATGATTTGGCAACCGACCAGCAGTGCTGATTTTGCTCTGCAACGAGAATAATATTTTATCGCGGACATGACTTCCTCATTGCTAAAAAGTGTATTTTGTTTCGTTATACATCTTTGAGCTACATATCCATACTAATAAACAGCCGAAAAAATCAATAACTAAAAATCGCATTGACGAAAATTTTAAAAAGAAAAATATTTCATATTTTTGCTTCATGCAAAATTACTTTTACCAAAATAATTTCAAGCGGATTACATTACTCTTCAAGAAAAGTTCAAAACAAACATAACGCATGTTCGTTTGGCTCACACTTTGACAGGTCTCGCTGCTCGATTGGCTCACACTTTGACAGAAATGTCAGCTTCCGCGAATCTCTCTTATAAAGGATTACTACTAATGTTTATGTGCCCTTTTGAATGTTTGTCCAGAATTTTGCTAAGAGGTCCATGACTGCCTGACAACTATTACTTAGGATCAGGCATTGCAGAATTCGCTCTCATTTGATTTTAAAGCACGATCAAGGCAAGCAAAGAAAAACATCTCATCTGTTGCGGTCCATTTTTCTTGCTTTGTTTACCGTTGGGGATAGATGTTTTACTTTACTGGCCTGTTAAACAATCCCCGAATATCTGATAGCAATAGTTTCCCCCGGGTTTGGAGCTTGTTCAGAGGGTTTTTATCACGCACATTGCACTGCTATTCCCCCGATCTGATCAAAGTTGTAGCAGTATACGATAAACAATCTCTCATAATGTGCTGCATATTATGATAGTTAATCAGGATTCAATCCCTGCTTAAGATCATGGGTAACTTTGTATAAGTTGGTAGAAAAACAATGAATTGACTGGTAGGGTTTCCTTACAATTTTTACCGATTTCATGTGTAATGGTTTGTAGATTTCTAGTGGAAAGATATTGAACAAATTTAAAAGAGATCTTATAGAACATCATTAGGATCTTTGAAAAACTTTTAGAAGAATACTTCTGGATTCCCGGTAAGGTATTTGTTAAGACATTTCATGGATTTAGATTCGTAGAGGTTAGCGAAAAGCTGATCAAAAAAGACATCTGACATATTTCCTACATGGTTTCCTACTGAAATTCAGGGCTGATTCATTCAAAAATCCGTTTCCGGATTTCTGGAGTTACTGATAATACGGATTACTAGTCTTGATTTTTGACAAAGTTCTAATGAGGCCCTTGCAGAGATTTTGTATGGATTTTTGGGGATTTACAGCATTTTTTCAAATCTTACCCAACAAATTTCTTTGATGGATGAATAAATGGAAAATTCCTTCAGATATCTAGGGCAAATTTTTCATTAGCTCTTGACATTCTTTACAAAATGTTTGATGAATCCCTTGGAAAATGCTTTAGGTATCTGGGTTTTTATCAGAAACACTAGCCAGCTTTATATGAGAACAAATTGAATGTTTGTGACAACATATCGCTTCTGTTGAAAAGATGTCTCCTTGGATTCATCAAGAGGTTCACCAGGTCAAGAATTTCCCCAGCAATCAAATAAAATACACAATATTGATAAATATTCTTGAAAAAAATCAAGTCGCAGGTTAATTTTGCTCTAATGTTGATGTAGCTGTGAAACTCAGAGGGAAATATTATGCACTCTGTCTCAAGAAAGACCAATTATCTGGGTAAAAAAAAATCCAATTGAGTAATATTTCCATATGCATTTTGATGCGTCTGGAAAGCGTGTGTAAGTTCCATTGAGGAAAACAAAAACGAACTTTGTATGATGAGCGCATGCAAGTGTTCGTGTGTTCAAATGTCACTAAGCTCTATTGAAAAACTGGATTTTAAATGGACATCCTGGTTTCAGTTAGGCCCCTCCAGTTTGGCCCTTTTGCAAACTTTGTTACAGTTAGGCTTTTTCGGACTTTGCTAATTTTATTGCTTATCCCGCACTTTTATTCGTGCTTTCCCTATCGTTTGTCTCATTCTAACAATTATCATCAAAACACAAAATCTCGAGTTTTAGAGAACCGATGATCGCTTATTTCGATACGTGGACAATTTCTTCCCAAAAATGGCTAAGAAAATCACATTTCTTTGATGGCAGTACGCAGTTGAGAAGAAATGTCATTTCAAATCGAGATTCTTTGTAGAAAATATCTTGACTCATCCAGTAAAGGAATTTTTCAAATTTTCTTGAGCGAAACAGCAATGGATAGGGCGAATCAATTAATTGGGGTAGTCGGGGCTATTTGGCCTATGCCAACCCCTTGAAAACTGCATAAATTCTTGAAATAATATGCAATCCTAAAGCTGACAAGGAAATGAAGCAATAGACATGCTACAAGTCAGTGTTCTAAACTCAAAGAAAAAGAAAAACTAAATTAAAAAAAACTGCCCATATTGCCCCGAATGGCTCTTCCAAATTTCATCATTTTAGAATGATAAAATTTGAGCATTTTTTTTTTTCAATTTAATCTTTTTACACGGAGTGTTTATAAACACTAATAACTTTCAAGTGTAGTGAAAAAAAATAATTAAATTTTTAGATTATATGAAATAATTTTACAACCAAAAATAGGGAGCTCATTTCACTCCATCGATAAAAAATCGACTCAAAAAATGACTTGTTTTTTTTTTAAATATCTCATTCATTCGGGAATTTTATAAGACAACGGAAATCATACAGATCTAGTGTATTGATCTAAGAAATGTTGAAAATCATGCAAAAATCCAAACAAGAACAAGTGTAGCTATTTTTAACAATCTAAAGGCTGTTGATTTACAATCAAAACTTTTTCTACGTTTTGGTAAGTTTAAACAATTATCAACAACTTTTGTTCAAGCAAATTTTGTTCCAAGCATTTTTTCTCATCTAAAACATTGAAAGAAGTGGTGGGTGGAAAGGGGTTAAGGTCGAGGTTATTTAACGCATGTCGAATTCAAATCAAGAAACTGATGTTAATAAACGTATTTTTTTTAAACAAAACAAGGCACGCTTTCTTTGCGACTGCCGACGTAAAACTATGTTTTTTTTAAAACTAAAGTTTTTTTTCTGTTTTGTAGGACTCCGAAGACATCATCCCAGACGTTGTCAAGAACGTTGAATGGCAAATGTCCCAGGACCGTAAGACCGGTGCGCTGAAAACTTTGCAGGGTCTGGTCTGGGCCAAGGGCTACAAAGATGGAACTATCAAGGGACAGTAAGTTATCGTCATTATTTTCTCTACCCGTTTGCACTATTGTGCATGATATTGTTGTTAACATTATTATTATGGGAATAACGTACGCCGACTAAGAGTCTCAAAATTCAAACATTAAAATTTAACTCCGTTTAGCGTCTACGAAGATGTCAAGAAAGCCTTGGAACAGTGGAACGAGAGTGGTCGCAAAGTCTACATCTATTCGAGCGGAAGCGTCGACGCACAGAAACTGCTTTTTGAGCACAGCGAACAGGGCGATCTGATCAAATATGTTGCTGGGTATTACGATACCAAAATCGGCGCCAAGCAGGAAAAGAACAGCTACGAAGCCATCCTGAAGAACATCGAGGCCACCGGCGAAGAAGCTCTCTTTTTGACCGACGTTGTAGCCGGTAAGTTAGTTGTGTTACGTTTGTATAACAGCTGATCTGCCCATACTCGCATAACAGTCCCATTTAATTTTTACCACTTTTCAGTTAGCTCCATAAATAGTATTCATGTTTAGTGTACTTTCTAAAATAAAACTCCAAATTGTGTCTTTGTATGGACAAAATGTGAAAAAAATACCAAACCATGTGCGTCCCATATTGAAAGTACCCGCAAAACAGTCCCATTCGAAGATTATGAAGAAATTCAACTAAACCTATTCCTGTGATCATTTCTGTAAGCTTGCATTGCGATTCTCATATCCTTATAGAAACAATCAAACAAATCAGGAAAGTACAAATCAACTATTATCAAGAAAAACTCTTATTTTTGTTTAAAAAAGGTTTTACCACAACGACTTCTTCTGTTCTTTGATTTATACTAACACCACATCAGGCTAGTTGCCTGTAAATTAAAATAAAGCAAAATAGTTTTCCTGAGAATATTCTACTGCTCCATTCATTCTACTGCTTCCTGTGGCCAATCATTATCAGAATCTCTGGCAGGCTGAAGTCCAACAGCGAGAAGTGAAATGCTTCTTTGGCCGCCGCAAGATTACGCACATCGTCGCCAGTATCTACATGGTCAAACTAAGTGTTTGCAGCACCAAATGCCGAGAAATAGAAATGTTCCTGACTCTCATCAGGATTATCTATATCATGGGAACCGCCATTCGCCTTCATCAAGTGGACCAAAACATGTTCTATTCACCTTTCTTTGATAGTTTTCAAAATCTTCACCCGTCACGTGCTGCGATTTCAGCAAGCCTTCCATATGGCCGATTGCAACGGTTAATTTGAATTCAGGAAATCTTCACCATTTTCTCATTTACTATCACCACTGTACAGCTTAAGAACTTCAAGGGACATTATAACTATTGAAAGATAGTTGATGACTGAAAGCTACAAAAAGAAAAGTGCATTGCAATCGATCGTAAACTTGAACAACAATGTGTCAAGGTGCACGATATCAAAGTAAGCGAATCCTCAGTAATGGGACTGGTATGCGGGTATTCAAGCGTTTAGTGAGAAAAATACTCGGATAACGAGTCCCATCTGCAATAACCCTAATTTGGAGAAAAAAAAACAACCAGTTTTACTAAATTTAAATTATTTACGGTTTTTGCACATTGCAATGATAGTATATTGAGCAATGCCATCGGCATTTACTACTTACAGCAGCGGAAAACGAAAATGGAGGGTTTTATGTTTAGAAGCGTTTTTCTCGACATCATGATTTTCCTAATGGGACTGTATTGCGAGTATGGGCAGTGATTCTAGCATTATGGCACATCAATCTTCCAAGAGGTTTTTGAATGTTGAGTTGGGTTCAAGTATTGATCAGTTATTAGAAGATTATAATTTGAATTGTTTGTTTTTGCTTTTATCATTTTTTTTTTCCAACAGAGGCCAAGGCTGCCAAGGACGCTGGTTTGAATGTGGTTGTCCTGGACAGACCCGGCAATGCCGAGTTGTCCGAGGAAGATCGCAAAGAATTCACCGTCATCTCATCCTTCACCGATCTCCCAATCGAATCGGTTAAATCGACCGAAACCGAAAATGGCGCCGAAAAGGAAACGGTAACCGAATCCACGGAGAAGGTTGCCGACGAATCGGAAAAAGAAACCGAAACGGAAACCGCTGCCGCCGAAACCGAAAATGGTGCCGAAGCGGAAAACGGAGCCAGCAAGCGCAAAATTGACGAAACTGCCCAAGACGACGAAGCTCAGGTATATCCTAATAAGCGTTAATAACCATACCTTTTTCTTTCCATTTTTCTATCACACACATACACATTTACAAACACACTGACGAAATCGTAATCATACGCAAGAAAAATGAAAGGATAGACAAACACACAAGCACACACATAATCTTAACTGATAATGTATGTGGTACTAGTAATTTTACTACATTAGCTGGTAAAGATATCTGAGAAAGTTTTGACATAGTTAATTCGGTAATCAGAAAGTGAACTTTTAGTAGCAGAGTAAGATCCCCCATACAACATGAATCATCTCTATAGAAAATAAGACGCTGAAAAACATTTGACGTTGAACTGGACTGAACACACAGAGAAATATATCTTGATATTCGTTTTTGAGTGTCAATATCCAATCCACCTGATTATTATGCTTAGGTTTTTTTTTCTCATGCTTATTTTTGTGATATCGAATCTTGCTACAAACCGTTTTTACAACGATCATTTTAAGAATATAACATACGATACCTGTCCAGTATCAGATTCAATACAGAAGTGAATTATTCCTACTAGAGATCAAAATTAACGTTTAGTGAAACAAAGGGGAAGTATCTCTCCCAACCTAGTACAACTACATTTAATGTTATAATTAGACGTGTGAAATGAAGAGAAACAAATAAAATAAAAGTATTGTCACTGGATAACAATAAAACCAATTACACATAAAAGCAGCAGCAATTGATTGTACTTAGTATTATACAGATTTAACAGAATGATGTTACTAGAACCTAATTCGGTAATGTTCACTCTGAAGAATCGTAAAGGCCAAGAAGTGAGTGTTTGGAAGCCTTTTGAAAGTATTTGTTCACTCCTGGATCATTTGAAACAATGAAGAGAAAAGAGAAAATAAAATGAAATTTTTCGATGGATCGACCGAAGATGCTCTGCAGCTGATGCGGCATAAATAAAGTAATTAAGTTGATGCAAATATACATAAATGCATCAGCTAAAGGGCATCTCGATCGGTGCATCGGAAAAATTGTAAAACAAACTATCCAATCGGTCGTGTTTATTCAAAATTTCGGTTGCCCAATCCTCGTTCTTCTATTGTGCTACCTATATTTCACATACCTTCACGTATATCGCTTGCCATATGCACGAAACCTCTTTCGGTGTAAAGAAAAATGTCATTTGTCAAAATTTGCGGCGGAATCTTCCACATCTCTTGCGTTCTCTTTCGCTATCGATTTCGCTTTCGTGAGTGAGTACATGCCCTTCTCGTTCTGCGCTTGTATGATGAACTTTTCACCAATGAAGGCTTTGTCAAACGATGTACTTTTTGGTTCTTTATCAGTTAGCATTAATTTAGATGGAAGAAATACATATCGGAACTAAAATACCTTTTCATGATCATTCGCATGTGTACAACATCAGCCATCGGTTGCCATCACCATCATCAATGTCATATTTTGCTTTTATTTCGGGGTTTACCGCTGTCACATGTAAGATAACGAACATGATGTTGATTGTAACCTGAGAATATATTGGCTTCGATGTTTTTTGTTGGTAAGAATCCATCGGTCAGCCCAGAAAACTGCAGCTGAATGAAAAAAAAATGCTTATTAGTTAAGGTTTTTTTTTGTCCAAACGAATACGCTTCGTAATCTGTTCGAATTATCAACCGAAACATGTTCCTTAAGTTTTAGATTCTGGTTTGTACTACTGCACTCAAGCATGTGAGTGGCTACTATAAACCAAAAAAGCAAATAATTCCAACAAACAATAATGATTACAAATAATACAAGACTGGATATCTAAGCTGACGCATAACTTTGTTAGACAACCTTTTGACTAGGAATCACTTCGGAGAAATGTCCATCAGAAGTCGACAAATAGTTCATAAGATTGTGTATGTTTATGGGGGATGAACCAGCTTTGCCCTAGCAAAGTCATCACAGCTGAAATACCACGGCTTGTTATTATTACATTTTCATTGAATATGACGAAAAAGCATCCGAAAGAGATATAATCATAACCAACGTTAATGTTGCCATGCCACGTTTCAGGCAATCTATTCCAAGTCCCATTTGTAAGAGCGCTCTCTTCTCCCTGTCCAATCCTCTCTCACTTCCTTCTAATTTTCCTTTCTTGCTTGTTTTCTCTCTTCTGTGGTTGGTTTTTGTCTTGGCTAAACGACAAAGGCCAAAGCCACCTTTCGTCGTTTCTGATAGCTTTAATAAGTCGGGACACCAACCCATCAACGCCATCTCTAGCTTAAACCCACAATCAGTGGGCAGTATTGTAATTTTAATTTATTATTTTCATCAAGTTTTAATCGATCGTTTAGTAATGAGTTGTTTTTTCTCGTAAATTTTGTAATAGCGTCCCTCGAAGGTCGTCAAGGTTGACCAAAATGGAGACAGCCCTGCTGTTGATGGTGCTAAGCAAAATGGTGACTCAGCGGAGGAGCCAGCTACTCTTTCGGAAACCAACGGCAAGTCAACTGGTGAAGACGCGATGGACGTTGATGCTGAAATGACCGATGTTGAGTCGTCGTCAACTACCAAGGCAGCTGAAGCAGAAACTGGGAAAGTAACGGAAAAGACTGAAACTGAAGAATCTCCCAAGGAGAAGGAAACTGAGATGGAAGCAGAGGCGGAAGTCAGTAAGACTGATGAGAAAGAAGATACCAAACAGCAGGGAGAGTCGGTAACGGATGGGGAGGACAAAAAGGGGGATGTAATCAACAAAAATGCTGAAGATGACATTAAGGTAGAAGAGGAGAAGAACAAGGAGGAAGAATCGGCACCGCCACCTAAGAAGGCCAAGATCGAAGAGGACAAAATGGACGTGGACGAGGAGGACAGTGCTGTTATTGAAAAGAAGGCAGATAATGTGGACGAGAAACCCGTTGAGTCCACCACTGATGAGGTCGCAAAAAAAGAAGAAAACTTAGGTGAGAAAGTTCTTGGAGTTAGGCATTTTAGGTTGATATTAGATGGTTGTCTGCCTGATTGAAGGCACAAATAGCCGTAGCGATAAACGCGGTTTTTCAGAAAGATGCATGCTGAGGGACGTGGGTTTCAATGACGCCTGTTGAAGATTTTTTTTCGGATTGGAAATATTCTCCACTTCTCTGGGCATATAGCATATATTTGCGCTAGCCACATGAATGCGAATTCAAAAATGATCAATATGCAAGGAAAGATTTTCCCCTCCCCTTGGTTATGCGACCTTGCCGCGATGGGAGGGCATAATCCATTAGCCCATATGATGGAAACCAAAGGCGTAACCTGTAGTGGTGGTATCACATTTTGGCATTTTTTGCTTAAAGCCGCGTCATAATTCATATGGCATAGACGCAATAATATCTCGGATGTGATCCAACGGACATTCTGCGTCATTGATAGAATTGATGCCCATTTCAAATAATTAATCTATTCGAAGTGGACATTAATACTATTGGTGACGTTCAGTTTGCCTTTTGCTAACCAGAATGATCCGTAGCCACTCTTACTATTAGCTAGCTAGATACATGTTATCATATACGACGTAGGGAATACTTAGGAACTCTTAGGAAAATGACTAGTAGATTCACTGAGTAGAAATGAGTGGCGACAATCTTATTTTAATATGGTTTTTACATTGCCATAATAAGAAATACCTCTTTTGCAACAGCGGTATAAATAATCTAATTCCAGCTTCATTTTCGCAAAATTTACAAGTAGAAAGTAGGCGTTGTGAAGCATTGCATTTGCCACCGAAAAGTGAATCTTGTAGGAGACTGTAATAGAAGCCTAAGGTAACTTTACTCTTCAATATTCTTTATAAAAATGACTATGGAAAGTAAGATGCTGAGATCGATCATTAGGGTACACTTGCTAGTTTCGAAAAATTGTTGAACAGACAAGGAAAGCGACTTTTTTCTTTAAGAATATATGAACGTAATGACCAATAAATATTTTTAACAACAAAAAATGAAATTAACTAGAACTACTACTAAACAGCCTAATTTTGTTAAGACTTGACGACACTTGACATTTAAGACTCTAATCTTACGTAAAAGACAATAGTAATCAGAATAGCACTTGAATGACAAATTATTCAAAACCATTTCGACTAGACAGTATTAGTAATGCACTACTATTTCAAACAAATTCTACACTACTATTTCAAACAAATTCTAATGGAGCTGCTGATTTTCATAATGCTTCCTTTTCTCAGAAGCAAGGGAATATGGGTACTTTTCAAAAACTACCACGTCACAATACTAATAAAAAAACAGTGTTCATGTGGGCGCCATTGCCTAGTCCGTCTGAGTATTGGTCCTGGTAGAGGGGAAACTTGGCAAAAGCCAGACCGAGGGTTCAGCCTTGACAAGTTAAGCTGTCAGGCAGCTCCAACTGAATACCATACAAAAAAAAAAAAAAAAAAAAAAAATATGCAAGGAAAGATTTTCGTTAATAATACCTGTGGAATTGCATGCAAGAATACTAGGGTATTTATGTATTTTCGACAGAGCATTAGGGTAAGTGTTCCCTTAGTTGTGGGTGTTCCTATAGTTGCGGTAGTGCCGTTTTCACTGATTTTATTACATTAACCATAGAACCGACACTGCCAATCGACGTACTGGCTTGTTGATACACGGAATAGTTGAAAAGAGCGTTCAAATTGCTTTAAAACTGATGAAATATCACTTAAATTGCTAAAACTTTACTTTCTTGTACTAATAGTTGCGGTTAAGTGTTCCTATAGTGGAGGATCCCATTTGAAAACAACGGATACCGCAACTATAGAAACACAATTTAAAAATATACCGCAACTAAAGGAACAGTGTACCAATAGTGGAGGTATTATTTTTCACTGATATGCCGTGGATTACTGCGATCAAATAATTTTTCTCATTATTGTCAATGGTCGTTACTTCCCGTTACAACATTAACATGTACATTAATTGCGCATCTTGAATTTGGACGTTTAAATGAAGTTCAATCGTGCGTAGTACCTCCACTATTGGTACATCTACCCTACACGTATACAATTCAAGACCAACAATTGAAAAGGCCTCAAGTCCAAAATGTAAACAAATCGGTTTTCTGCTGATTTCAGTGTATAAGAGCCTATCCTTACTAAAACATACAATAGTCATTTAAAAATATGCATAAAAGTTGAAAAAATAACATTTTTCTAAAAGGCCCCATCTCATTTTCCGCTAACCAGGATATTCATCGCAAATGCGGCCTTTTCTCAAAAAGGCCTCATTTCTATATCTGACGGAAACCGAGTTGAGGCCTGTTAAACAAACATCAAAATTGCAATGTAGATTGCGAAAAACGTTCCAAATTCACTAAGTAGATGCAGGTTATACTACGGAACGACTGCTCCTTGTATTATTTTACACAGTGGTTGTCTAAACGGCGAACATTATCAAGTTTTCCGTCGGGTTCCGGTAGACTGATGTATTTTGTATCATACTACCAAATAATACCTGTGTCAGCCTGTCTGTATTTCACAACTTATTAACAAAAACACGATTTGGTTTCAATTGCATGAAAAATAACGTTCAATTGCAATATTATTTCAATTGAACCAATATTTCCATACATTTTCTCGACGACGAACTCGCGTACCACATACATAATGTTCATGGATGACGAAGGGTTCAATCAATCACACATTTATACGACCGCACGAATCTTCTCTTGCTGTAGGGATCTCCATGTACTTTACTTCACCACTTAACACTCTTCTACACTTCAAATTTCTAATTTCATCATCAATTTTGAATGATTTTCAAAAAGGCCACATCAGAAGATGATGAAAAAACAAGCCACAACTAGAAGGCCTCAACACATGTTAGAGTAAACAAAGGCGTCAACTCACAGGCCTCATCAGCGTCGGCCGGCGTCTATGGGCACAAATGAAAAGGGCTGCACAGCTTTTGGTGAAATAAAAGCCTCATTTCCTTTGACTCATTTTTTTAGCAGGATTTTTTGCTAAAATGATAGTAATGAATATTCATAGCTATAAATCAGTTTATCCATCGACTTTCGGGATGATAAAATAACATACAATGCTTAAATTCATAATTTAAATTTGATTTATTGTTTGACAAAACAAGATTGCATTTTTCTCATTGTTTACTTTTTTGAGATGAGGCCTTTTGAATTGTTAGTCTTGAATTTTGTCACTAGGAGAGACGAAATTGGGCATCTAAGAGAGATGAAGGAGATGCAGAGTTGTGAAGGAGAACGTGGGATCGTGACGGAATTTCGGAGTCTAGCGTATTGGGAGTCGTGCGAACGAAGTTCACCAAATCCATTTAATTATTTTTTCACAATTTCACATCTTGATTTGTCCAGGTTGACTCTTGTCTTTTTTTTCACTTTCACTTAATTTTGTTGTAAGTGATCAAAATATATACGCGTAACGGTCTGTCCAAAATACTTTGATTATCCAAAGTTTTGATTTAGGTTATGTCTCAGTTGGAACGTAACGCCAGCAAGAAGACGATATGGAATTCTTTTCAAATCACAATATTACAGTTCTTAAGGTGAAGATGAAACGAAGCCAAACCTCAAATTTTCAATAGCACAATTCTGGAGAACCAAACATCCGTTTAAGCTAAAAACTTAATCGATTGGTCATTAGCTGGTGGTCGGTGACCAATCGATTAAGTTTTCAGCTCAAACGGGTGTTCGGTTCTCCAGATTTGTGCTATTGAAAATTTGAAGTTTTGCTTCAATTCATCTTCACCTTAAGTAGGTATCACCCAAGTAACACCAAGCATTATAACATTGCACGTATTCTACTGCATATCAACAATACTGATGCGACATTGCTTTTATTCGACGAATTACAAGAGCTGTAAAGCAAAAGAGCATTAACGCTATATTTCAAATGTATCAATGCACTAATATTACTTTATGAATTGATTGGTTGCTTTATAAACATTATTGCATTAGTTCGACTGTATCAGGGCCTTTTTCCGCTTTTTCCACTTTCAAACTACTTTAATGGTAGGCTTACGGCAATGCAGCTGCTTTATATAAGCAATGATATAATGCTCCATGGTTACTTGGGCATAAATTAAACTTAACCTTACCTTTTTTGGGGTTTTATCAAACATTTATACCACCCATTTGACTAGCTTTGGCTGCTGGTACCAGAACCTTTTCCAAATGACATATCTCGCATAACTTGTGATCTCGTCCTAAAAGTCATTGGTTACCGAGTGTGTACTAGCCTGGGACACGGTTATATGGAAAATTTAGATTCTCGCTCCAGTCCACTTTTTGGATTGCATTTAGGTCTCATAACAACTGTGCAAAATTTCAGCTCGATCGGAGAAACTATATTTTAACGCCAGCCGTTCAAAGTTTGTATGGGATTTACTATGGGAAAACTTAGTTTTGCAAAGAAAAATCGCCAGAGGTCGCCCATTGAACTCTATAAAATATCTGAACACAGATCTCGATAGGTATTTCTGCGATGAACAACATTGTCAAAGACCGCAAAGCAATCCGATGTTTGTGAAAAAAGTTATTAAGCATGGACTATTCGGAAATTTTGCTCGATTTTGTTATTATTGTTATTCCTATACGTGTTAATCAACGTCGCGTTGCCAATAGGTTTTCATTGAATAACTTTTTCCACAAGTGTCGGATTGTTTCGCGGTCTTCGGCAATATTCTTTATCGTAAAAATACCTATCGAGGTCTGTGTTCAGAATTTTTATAGAGATCAATGGGCGACCTCTGGCGATTTTTCTTTGCAAAAGTAAGTTTTCCCATAGTAAATCCCATACAAACTTTGAACGGCTGGCGCTAAAATATAGTTTCTCCGATCGAGCTGAAATTTTGCACAGTTGTTATGGGACCTAAATGCAATCCAAAAAGTGGACTGGAGCGAGAATCTAAATTTTGTCCCACACTAGTGAGTAGCTCCTTGTTTCTAAACAAATTAGGTAATGAACCAAGATAAAAAACTATCACAACTGGGAGATAGAGGAGGATCTCCTCTTCATTGTAGCATTGTTGAATAACGTGCAAATCCATTAATTTGTTTAGTAATATCGAGCTACACATTCGGTTACCAATTGCTTTTAGGACGAGATCATAAGTTGTGCGAGATATAAATGGAATGTGATAAGACTTATTAGATTTGGATTGAATGTTGTAGACATAACGCACAATGAAACAATTTCGGAAAAACCCGTTCAATATCTTCAATGTGAAGATGAATCGAAGCCACACCTACAGTCTTCAAGCGCACAAATCTTGAGAACTAGACATCCATTGAAGGCTAAAAACTTGATCGATTGGTACTTGTGATGACCAATCGATCAAGTTTTCAGCTCGAATTGCTTTCTGGTTAACGTTTAGCGCTCCGTCATCGCATTGACATTTTGTGTCTATGAACCACCAATCGGCTGATAAGCCGTAACATGGACAACAACCATGAGCCTCTGTACGTGCTATAAATTCTTTTGTTCTTTTGACTTTTACTGTGCGCCGTGTGTTGGTGCTCTCTCGCTCTATCTCACGGGCAACTTGAAAACATGACGCACATTAAAAGTCAAACGTTTTATAGCATGCATAGGCTCATAGTTGTGTACATAATAAGTTTGTTTTGTATTTTAACGTCAATACTTTAACAGTGCAGCAGCTAATAAAATACAGACGCATAGAAATACAGAATTGTTTAGTTGTCAAAGAAAGCTTTCTGTTAACAGAACTGTGGATGTGCTTTTATGAACATTAAGCTGCAAACCAGACATCGTTTCAGTTGTGATCTGAAGAAAGAGAAAGACTAGAAAAATGTGACTTTCATAAGCATTTTATAATAGATTCATTAGCCGATAACGACATTGTGTGACAATAGTTCTGATCATCCACTTTTTTACCGTGCATCATCCAAGGGATTTACTGCAAAGGGGCGACCATCAATATGTATCGCTACAAAACTACACATAATTATTCATGTGTCGATTCTTCAATAATCAATTATTCATTTCAACATTTTAGTGGAAACCCCTGTAGACACTGCCAAACCTGAAGTAACCACATCAGAAATCGCAGTTACGGATGAAACCAAGGAAGCACCATCGGATGCAGCCAAGGAAGAATCCGTAACAAGTACTAGCAAGACTGAAGAAGAGAAATCTGACGATCTTGTACCAACTACAACTTCAGAACAAACAGTAGAAAAGTCATCTGCGGAAAAGACTGAATCCAAGAGCGAAGAGGAAACTGATAGCGGAACGAGTGAAAAGAAGGTGGAAGATAAATCGGCTAACAACGAGGAAGAACAGAAAGAACCAAAGGAATCCGTAGTTGCTGAGAAGAAAGAAGAAGAAATAAAGGTCAAAACAGCGGATGAGGAAACAAAATCGATGGAAACCGACGAGGTAACTGTTGAGAAATCGAATACAAAGGAAGTCAAGGATGATAACGAACAGATACCAGATTCTAAAGCTGACCAAGATTTCAATGCAAAGGAAGCAGCTAAGGAGACAGTTTCTGAGGAATTGGAAGTCAAAGCAGATGCCATTGTACCGGCTGATGAGTCAAAGCCAAAAGCACAAAACGACGAAACAAAAGAGAAGGTAACAAAGGCCGAAGAAGTGACGAAGACTGCGGAAACGAAAACAGAAGAAGAAGAAGCTAAGAAAACAGAAGAAGATGCCAAGAAAACAGAAGAAGATGCCAAGAAAACAGAAAAAGAAGTCAAGAAAACCGATGAAGAAATGCCAACTGAAGAAATCAAGATGAAGGATGAACCAACGGTACCGGAAAAATCCAAATCGGTTGATGAACCAATGGCAACGGAAGAATCTGTTGCAACAAAAGAGGAAACTCTGGCTGAAGAAACATCTGCAACGACAGAGGCACAGGCCACGAAAGAAGACGAAAAACCGGTAGATACGAAAACTAATGAAAATGACAAGACAACGCCAGAGGTTAAAGCAACAGAAGAAAAAACAGATGATGCCAAGTCAACTGAAGTAGCAACGGCGACTGAAGAAGATAAGGAAATGAAAGAAGCAAACTCTGCAGAAGAATCTGTAGAAACAAAAGAGAAGAAGACTGAAGAAACGCATACAACAGATGAAGATAAGCCGAAAGAATCTGATGTTGCCAAACCAGACGTTGTTGAGAAGCAAGAAGAGAAAATGGAAACCTCGGAACAAGTCGACGAAACTAAAGGCGTCGAAGCAACTACGGCTGGTCCGGTAGAAGAAGTTGCTGTTGAAGCCACGGAAGAAGACGTTGCCATGGAAGCCGAATCATCTGACGCTGTCAAGGAAGAAACCAAAACAGAAGAACCCAAATCAAAAGTAGATAAGCTTGACTCAGAAGCCATGGAAGTGGATTCTGCTTCCACCAGTCAAAACGAAGCCAAGAATGAATCCGTCAAACCCGCTGAAACCGCAGCAGTAGAAGAAAGTAAAACAGAATCAGATGTGGTGTCGACCACCAGCACCGATGAAGTGAAAGAAAATGGAACGTCCGAAAAAGTCAACACCAAGGAAGAATCGCGTGTTCCAGAGAATGGAGAAGCAGATTCCAAAGTAACGACGAATGGTAATCACGACGAAAAAGCCGATAGCGACAAGGAAAACGACACATCCGCCAGTAATATTGAGGAAGCGAGTTCAGCAACCACCACCACTACAAACGGTACTAGCACTGAGAGTGACAGCAGTTCCACCACCCCCTCGTCCGAGACGGTAGCGGAAATCAAATCGAAGAAAGCGACTGATGCAGTCGCAGATTCAGCGACACCTTCGGTTGAAACCGAATCGTAAATCGTTTGATTTTTAGATTGTACACCTTTTCGGTTAATAAGTAGGTAAAAAGTGCGTATCGATGCTCCCCCAACGAGCAGGAGACGACATTCGACATGCTTAAGAAATTTTTATATAAATATTTATATTAGCAGGACATACAACAAAACTCAAAACTTTTCTAATGCTCCAGCAAATATTCGTTTCTGTTTTCGTTGTCTCTGTATTCATTAGTATTGAGAATTTTCGAACTACTAAGTGATTAACCAAGAGAAAAACATCTACTCAATGTCATCCTAAACGAATATAGACATACATTGCCGTACACTAACACTCAGAATATATGCAACTCTCTCAACACAATAGTCGTTAAGGCTAATAGAATCAGTCTTAGTTCTTGACCATGTGAAAAATGAACAATGTGTGACTATCTAGTTGTGATGTTGTTTTTTTTTGTATTGAAAGTACCGTTTTGTAATTACTATATTTTTACCAAATAAAAAGTGCATTTGCCAACTAAGACTATATTGGAAGCTTTGACAAGCATACAAGGAACGTGATTGATCGTTTTGCATATCGGTTGACACAGACTTTCCAAAAGCACAAGGAAACACTTCACTGCATTTATACACGTCTTCCCACGGAACGGAGCACAAGGCACAACCGAAAAAGACTAACCAGAAACATAGTTCCTCAAACTAGTAATAGAGACTAACTGAGAAGTAGTTTGTTCTTGATTATGGAAGACGACCACGACGACCGATGATCGTGTTCATCAATCTGAATCAGTTTCCTTGTATGCTCACACATTCTGAATGCAAGCAACCAATCACATCCAACGGATAGACTGCCAAACAATTATTGTTAGTTCAACATGATCCTCCTTCCGCATCCTGCAGAATTTTCTATATAAATAAAATGAACGGTTCAGTATTATCTTGTCGCTTCCTGATACAACACATACTGCAACTAATTTACTGGTCAGTTTGTTCTAGCGTGAGATACCTTCGAGATGCGTCAAATGTGAAACATGAAGGCACTCTCATTTTCATTGTTTTCAATTTCTTAATGTTTTCATTATTATGTTAGAAATATAAACGGTGGAGAGAATGAGAATGCGACATATTGGTTCTCACGTAAGTATCAACACGCGTAGTTTCTTGGAAAACATTTATGTAAGCCGGGTTAAGAATTATTCATGTTTTCCATGTAAAACAAAAAAAAAGTGAAATTATGAAACTCAGCTTCAAGCGAAGTTGTATGTCAATGGTAAACATACAAAATATAAAGATATTCAAATAAAAGGGAAAGACTACATACAGAATAACGTAAGGATGGAAATAAACTAACCAATAATATTTTAGGAATTATTTAAACATCTAGGTTAGTTTTTATGAAAGAAAATGATCCTTGACACTGAGCAAGATTGGTTCACCTTTGGCATTGATGGGGGTTCAGAAGTTACCCGTCGACTCTCAAGCAATCCAGCCACTTATGACAATTGTCGAAACCTTGGTGTCATGGCCAAATGGGTTTATTCTAAAGGTGAAGTGAGATGAGTGGGCTTATTCTACAAATGGCACGAAGTGAGAGCTCTCGTTTCACATCACTCGTAGAATAAAGCCCAGAGAAAACTCGGTCTCGGGGTGACAAAGCTCGACTTAACATTTCTAGTCAAATCGACTACAGACAAAAAAAAAATATAAAAATATTGATGGGACCATCGAATAGGGAGGTGTCGAGTTACAGAACACAAAACCAGTGCAACTGCGATATCCAAGGGACCATCGAGGTAACCATGAAAACCAACTTTTACTATGTTTCTCTAACTCGATATAAAGATATGAAATATCGAATAGGGGAGATGTCCACGTGGTTTATTACAATACTGGGACTGGTAATAGTAGTGAGATTGATTTTCGCTAATCTCACGTGGCGCTCCTCACAGCGTTTATATCATCAAGTAGTTGGGTGCATGAATTTTCTAAATCTTTATGTAGTGTCATCAGGCTGTAAATGCGGGACATCGACCAATGCACGAGTTTACTAATTTGACGTTTGAGTGGTGCTGAATTCACTGGTCTCCATGGTCACATAAATAACACGGCACTTCTAAAACGTCAAATAGTGAACCCGTGCATAAGTCCCATATGCACGAGTTGACGTTTTAGCGATGCCAAATTCACTTGTTCCACGACGGCTCCGCTCAAACGTCAGATAATGAACTCATGCATTTGTCCTGTCCATGGACAGGGTGTCTACTACCTGGAAAAACCTGGAATTTTCAGGGAATTTTATTCAACCTGGAATTCTCAGGGAATTTAGACGTCACTCAGGAAAATTATTTTGAAACAGTAATAGATGGTAGAATATGTGGTTTTTGTGACAAAAAATCTCCTCAATCATAAATTTTGTCGGCTGCGCCGCTATCAAAACGCCGAACATGTCAGTCCTTTTAACGATTTTTAATTAATCAGTATAAAACATGTTTAGACAAGGATTCAGAACTTAAGGTTGCTAAGGGCCCTATTTTATAAGTCGAGTCGATCAAAAACGACTCGACTGGAGTCACTGTCGACCAAAAATTTCGCTCGACTTGGCTCTGTCACTCGAATTTATCGACAGTTGTCACTCTATGTGACTGGATTACTATGGGAGTCGACGGGTGACATCTGAAATATACATGCTTACTTTGATCGACAATGAGCTCAGACGAGTCACATGAATCTGCTCGATTTACAAAATAGACCCCTAAATTGGCAAAGGGGCAAGTACAGTTCCAGTTGGGTGTCGTTCATGAGCAGTTACTAAGCTGAAAACATAAAAAAATACAAAATTGTTTTTTTCGCCTATTATACAAAATAAATAAACATCTGGTGCAAAATTCTAGAGGCTTCAGAGAAACCTACAAAATCTATTATTCCACAACCTTTAAGGGCCCTATTTTATAAGTCGAGTCGACCAAAAACGACTCGACTGGAGTCACTGTCGACCAAAAATTTTGCTCGGCTCGGCTCTGTCACTCGAGTTTATCGACAGTTGTCACTTTATGTGACTGGTTTACTATGGGAGTCGACGGGTGACATCTGAAATATGCATGCTTACTTTGATCGACAATGACTCCAGATGAGTCACATGAAACCGCTCGATTTACAAAATAGACCCCTAAAGGTATTTTTCTCATATATTCAGAATGCTTCAGGATTTCTAGTAATTTCTCCAGTGATTTCTTTTTGAATACTTTCATAAATTTCTTCAGGGATGCTACCTGCGATTTTTCAATAGATGCTTAGAGGAATTTCTTCAGGATTTGATCCAAAAATCTTAGAGCGCTCTAACAATTCCACAAAAGTTTATTCGTTTCTACACTTTTCCAGGCATTTACATAAGGATTTTTTAAATATTTATCCTCGATTACTTTCAGTAATTGCTCAAAAAATGCTTCAGGCGTTGTTCGATGATGTCTATTATAAACTTTTCAAAGAACTCTTCGATAAATTTGTTTCTAGGATTCATCATAAAGTTCCTTCAGAAGTTTCTCTTGGAATGTCTCCAGCATATCATCAACATATTCCGGTTCAAACATTCCTTTGCTATTTTTCCTGTAAAATCTCCCAATCTCCATAGATTTTTTAAAACTTTATTCAAGGTTCAGGGATTTGGTCCAAACACTTCAATAATTTTCATCAAAACGTCTTGTAGAACATTATTTGGAGATAATATTTGTTTATATTTTTTCGGAGGAACTTCATCAAACATTTAGGAGGTCTTTCAGAGATCCTCGAAAGAATTCAAGGAAGTCGTACTTAGAACTCACTCAAAATTACTCCATGATTTTCTTTCAAAATTTAACGCAGATTTTTCTTTCCAAAACAATCTAAAAATTTTGCTTGAAATTTTGATAAATGACTAGAAAATATATAAAGAATTCAATGAAAATTATTCAAATAGCAAATTGGAGGAATTACTGTATTAGTTTTTGAAGATAATCTAAACGGAAATGCTGGAGGAAGTCCTAGCGAAATTAAAGAAATAATTTTTGGATGGATGATTCCTGATTTGGTTACCTTATAAAAAATCCAGATTGAATTAATGAAGGTATATAACATTTGTTTTTTTTTTGGAATAATTATTTAGAAATTTTATGAAAAAAATCAAAACAAACTCCTGAAGAGATCTGCGGAGTAATACGTGAAAGAGATCTATAGTAAATCAAGCTGTTATACTGGTAATGTCATAAGAAATTCCAAAAAGGCCCTTAGAATTATACAAAGAAAAATGTCTGTCCAATGTAGCAATCAAACTCTCATTTCGTGCCTCCTGTTAAGTATCTCTTATTATCCATAATATATGTATGGTCTCGTTTTTTTGACTAGAAGTGTCTAAAGTAATTATTTCTAATACGATCATACTATCAGCCTTAATTTTCCCAGAGAAAAAATGCAAAACGCTCTCCAGAAAAATATTGTGGGTACGTCAATGAAGTCCATACAGGGTGTCCGCAAATTATCCGTACAAACTTTGAAGACATGGCTCGATACAATCAAGCATAATACAGGGTGTTTGGTTCCATGTTTTTAATAATTTGAGGGTCGATAGGTCTCCATGAGAAATGAAAAAGTGCCCATGGAACATAGGGTCGCAAATCACTGCTAAGTGAGTTATTAACGATTTTAAGATTTTGAACTTGGTCATCTTTGAAACCTCATATCTAATTAACTATGCGTCATACATTTAATCTCAGCACATGAATCGAAAGCTTATGATCTAATCTATCTTAGTTTCTTGGACGTGAATTTTGTAGAAAATGATTCAAAGGCTCAAATTACAAAAAGTTTGCAAAAAGTGACGGAAAAATCAGCATTTTTCGACGTATTTCCATGAATTTTTATTAAAATTATCGTAATTAATGTTAAAAAAGTTCTTCTACAAAATATGCATTAACTTATTAGCTGCCAAAGTGTCTTCGAGAGCAAAAGTGTATCTCTTGTAGATTCGTCACAATATCATGTTGAAAGTTGTGCTTCAAACAGCAAAAAAATCAAAAAAATTGACGGCTGTTTACCCTATTCGTTCGTCCGTTCGTGTGTTGCTGCCTCCGCGTGTGAATGAAGTGCTCGGAGACAACAGATGTCGGTCGGGCCGAAGCGAAGGGGAAATGAAATCGCTTCGCAACATGCGCCATTTTCTCTTCGCTGCGGCGTTTGGTTTGCAAACAGTCTCATAAATAGATTTAGTGCGGTCGCCGCACGACCATCGCAGAAGCGAAAGTGTGCTCATAAAGACTGATCCTTTTAAATTCTTCGCACTAGTAGCTGAGCTACGGTGCAGAGCAGATGGGGGGTGCGCTTGCGCGTGTAGCGAGAACTCAATTTATGCATTTCTCGCCTATGACGTTGAACTTTTGATGCATTTTGAAGGGTTTTAGGTAGTCTATTAATTACATAGAGGTGGACAAGGGAGAGTAGAATTTATGACGTGCCATGTCATGCCATGTCGCCGTTGTAAAAGTACAACATTACCAAGTAAACCTCGCCCGTGATACACAGCACGAGCGAGGTGAATTCTTAGGTATCGCACTAATGCTCAGCGTGAACTGTTGGAGCAGCAGGATGAAATATCTCACAAAATTAGTGACCGTCTATCCTACTACAGCTTGGTTTTCTGTATAAGGTTGCTTACAAATTATGTTCAATGGATCAATAATCTCTCAGTTAACTATTTTTATAAAATCAAATAATAGACCTACATGTAATATTTCATATAATTTGCAGTGGCGTATCCAGAAAATTGCTCAGGGGAGACGAACGACGCAAAAAATAGATGTTTTTACAAAAATTGGGATGGCTTAAGACGGTTCAACCATATCATTTTGTTTTTGTTTTATCCAGCAAAATAATAAAATAACTGCATAAAATAAGGAGTTTCTTTTGAAATTGAGACTTTGGCAGGTTAATAGGTACTTTGTGCAGTCACAACAATTAAAAGGCACAGTTTGTCGATCAGCACTTTTCTTAAAAAAAGCCTTGCAATGTTTGTAATACAAAATAAAATAATTTGAAAAAAAAAATCCAATAATTCATCAAATTCCAACATTTTTACTTCATTTTCAAAACAATTTATGATAGATTGAACGAAAACGACACAATTTTATCAAGCAGGTTGATGCGGTTCTTGTACACGAATAATAAAATATAAAAAAAAAACCTCTTGTTATGTTCTAAATCAAATAGTAATCAGATCAGTAACTATCCAAACATTTGTAGTTCAAAATTTCTTATTTTTTTTCTCTCTCTGTTGAGTTACTGAGCCTTATTTTTTTAGATTTGAATTAAAAACCGAGAGAAGTGTTAATTTTGAACGATAACATTTGAAATATTTGCAGTTTGCTCTAATAGATGGAATATTAGAACAATTGAATGTATTTAAATGAACTTAAAACAGTGACTGTGACTGTGACAATTAGAAATTGAATTCCTAACTTTAGTCAAGTTTTAATCATCAAGTTAACTGTTACTCTAGCGATGGCAAAATCATTTGAAAATTGACTAAATGTGTATGATTCTACACAAATTAAATTATTAAAACAAAATACCTGCTGGAAACCTACCAAAACCTGGAAATATGAGAATATGTCAATTTTCAAACAACACTAGTTTCATGTTATTCGCAGCTCCCGCAGCAATTTACGGATGCTAATGGTCGTCACTATGGAAAGCCTGTAAAATTTCGTGAAGGGAAATATCCTTCATCATTTTAGTAGAACCTCCGAATTGTCAACCCTCCGAAAGGGCGAAAGTGTAAACACGACACGTAGCAAAAAATTTTTTGGGAAGAACAATATTTTATTAATAGTATGTCTCACTATCAAGAACTTTGGTGAAGCCTCTCACTAATTTGAATTTCAAATCCAAATGTTTAATTTGAAAAATAAAAATAAATTCACATTTTCAAAACTGAATAAGCCAAAAATGCTGTTAAGAGCGTTTTTCGTATTTCAAGTAGTTTCACACCAAAAACTTACTCCAAAATCCACTAAGGTGAAGAGGTTTGGAGACAATGTGATCTCAATTTTCTTTCTGGCGTTATGTCCCAACTTAGCTGCTCAGCTTAGTGTACTTATGAGCACTTACATAGTTATTAACTGAAAGGTTTTCTCAGCCAAAGTTGCTGTTTTGTATGCGTATATGGGCAAAGGCATATACATTTTAAATGTTTTATATGGAACAAAGTCCACGAGACCCCTCCCAGCTCAGAAATTCTTTAGAAACGGGCATGTAGCTTAAGGACAGCCATAAAAGCACTGCAATATTAAATAAATTAAAAACCGTATAAATACCAACAACTCTTTAAAACTCATTTGAAAACGACTACATTATAATGAATTCATACAATTTCAGGTTATTTGTAGTTCATTATTCAAATTTCAGTCAATTCGGACTACCATAAGCTGAGATATAGAGCCCCAAATTATGGCATTTTGTATGAAAAACAAAAAGCAGGGTGTCCATTCAAAATCAGTTTACCAATTCCCGGATTTTTCCCGGATGCCTAAAAGTTCTAAACCGGATGTTGTTGGACATTTTCAACAAAAAGTTTTGGATATTTTATCTGGCTTTCAAAATATTAGTTTTCAAACTATGGATTTTGAAGCAGGTCTTCGAATACATAATCTTTTTTTATAAATATTATAAGATTATTTTATGCAGTAAATGAAAAACCGAATCTAGTTTTCCATTTATTTATAGGTATTTCACTAAACCGCTCGATTCTATGCAGTTTGATAATGTCAAAACAGCATTTCATTTTTATGCTATAGTTTCAAATATTGGAAAACATTAGCTATGCAATTGCAAATCCATAAATATTGAATTAAACAGAATAGAGGGATATTTGAATCCAATCACTAACACTTAGAAGATTTAAATAAATTCTCCAGCTGCTTGCTTTTGTACGTCAAATGATAATTAAAACATTTGCAACTTTTTCGTTTTATCACACTAAGTTCCGTTCTCAAATTCCGATCATGATTCATGTTCCGAGCACTCGACTTTTGAGAGCGATTTTTGAAGAAAATCGCTGAAATTTCTATACAGAATGATGAATTCTTCCATGATTCAAGTCATCTACATATAAAAACTTTGAAAATATTTATTCTTACCTTTAAAATCGCCGTTGTTCGGAATAAGAGTCATGTTCGGAATTTGAGACAAAACGGTGCTTAGACCCACTCCATTCAATTTGACCACTTTGTATGACAAAACGAAAAAAATGCAAATGTTATCATTCGACTTATTATTTGATATATACTACCCATAACTGCACATTTGTCACATTCGACATTTTTGACAATTTTGATTTAGTACCGGGGAGAGCCATCAAATGATAAATACTTTCGATCAACTTACTGAAATCTGTGAGATTGTTCTAGAGAATTCTAAAAAATACCAAGTTTTTTTTGTCAGATTGGTAATTATAACCGCATAACAGTCACATTGAGATTATCCTTGAGCCTCATAATGTATTAGCAATTAAATTTCCATCATAATTATTTTCTGACTATTCACCCAGTTGTACAGCCACAAATAAGCACTTTTGAGTTCTTTGTAATTTTTAAAAATATTAGTTTCCTCCCATACTGCCATAAAATGCAAACTTGGTATTTCATTTAGTCAATGCCTGCTTTTGTCAAATGTTACAAATATGCAGTTATGGGCAGTATAATTTAAAACAAAAAAAAAGGAAGAAATTTTATAAATATTGTTTAACGGGTTTGAACTTTGAAAGAGTTTTAGACAAACAGGTATGAAGTGTTGCTTATAGTTGTCATAGCGAGAAGCTTATTAAAACCTTTTGAACCGGAAGAGTTGTTTAATCAGTGGTAAAAAAAAGTTCCATCGAAAGACGTGAGAGAATTAAGCCGAAACACAAATGTAATCGGGAGAAATGATTGAAAAAATTCTTGAATTTTCCGACTGAATAAATTTACCATGCAAAAGGTAGGTTGGATGCACCTGATAATTTTAAATAGGATTTTGAAAGTAAATTCACTTGCAAGTAGATGATTTGGAGCAGCAAAATGAACTAATTTACAATGGAAATTGCCTTCAGAATAGAATTTTTCCATTCATTCCATCGCTCAAAGGTTTTGTAAATTTCTGAAGCGGCTTAGTCAGCTACCATTACAGTCGTGATGCCATTGAATGGTATTAAATGGTATGATTGAACAATAACGTCGTTGTTAGTGCGAAAAGTTTAGAAGTATCAGTCCACCAAATTGTATATATAAAAAATAGATCAAAATAAATTCATAATCAAAATTATGTAGACAATTGTCCGCACTTAAAATTAGCTGAAGTTATCCTCAGACCAGTTTTTTCAGATATATCAATGAAAATATATTGTTTAAAAAATGTATTTAATTTTCGAAAAACTTTGCTTTTAATCGAGAGGGGCAAAGTATGGAAAATGCACTATTAGAATTCCTAGGAAATTGGAAGATAAAAATCTGCTCTGTATAACTAAATTCAGATCATTGTTCCACAAACCAACTAATCACCAACAAAACATCTACTAAGAACGCCTTTAAAATTATGCGTCAGACGACATGGTTCATAGCTGGTTCCTTAAGAAATTCTTAATCTACTGCGATTCTCGCAGAAACGATAATTCGCTAAATACATTTGATTGCTTGGTTGCAAAAAATAATAACATAACATAAACAATCATCTTCATAGCAATCGATCAAATGTTTTGTCAAGAAATAAACAAAAATCTGCCCAAGTATACCTAGAGGACAATGCCATTTATTCATCCATTAAAATGTTCCTCATGAACTCATTAAGAATCTCATAAGCAAAACGTTCAGAGTTTCAGGAAGAAATCGCTGTAAATTAGCAGAAATCCATACAAAATCTGATAAGGGAGCCCCAAAGGGCTTTATCATAGATCACGGATCATGAATTAGTCAAGTTAGTAATCCAAACAAGACTTCTTCAAGAATTCGAATCAGTTGCTCCAGGTATCTGTCGAAAAGCAATTATAGCTGGATATCTTCAGCCAGAAATTTGTAAGGCATTTCATATGGAAACGATAGCAAATGTTAAAAAAGACCGAAGATCTCTCCTTGGAATTAACGTTTTTTGGGCTAATGTTATACAAGAATCCGTTAACTGTCTCTCGGGCAACTCAGTCGTGCATCTCTTGACAAAATATTCTAGTGATTTTCCCAGTGTGTTGTACAATTTCCCGGGTATTTCCCGTATTTTTCCCGGTTATTTGTGATTCCCGGGTTTTTCCCGCTTTTCCCGGATTTCCCGGATGGATGGACACCCTGAAAAAGCATTTGCTAAGCACTTTGTCTTTGAATGTAAATCTCACTTCACGCTTTAGTAGGAATTACTTGCTCCACGCAAAAAAATAATTTTAAAAAGTGCTCCGCGAATCTAAATGACTGAAAACCCCAGCCTTAGAGCAATGCCTGCAGGAGTCACCGAAGAAAAGTTTAAAGAGAATTCCAGAAAGAGTCCCTGAAGGAAATCTTCATAATTTACTTGGAGCAATCTTTTGAGATATTCATGGAGGTATCCTTAGAGATATTTCTGAAGAAATCTTTGAACGTTTTCCAGTAGGGATTCATGAGGTTATAACTGACGGAATCCTTGGAGGTATTCCTAGAGAAAACCCTAGTGGTACTCTTGAAAAAAATCAATGGATATATTTTTGATTGCCAGAGAAAACCCTGACGGTATTCCTAATAATTCATCGGAGATATTCCTGGAGGAAAACAATAAAGTATTTCTTGAAGAATTTCTGCAGGAATCACAGAAAGAATCACTGAAGGAGTTAGTGGAGGTTACTAGACAGCTCCTATACAAAACCCCGGAGAAATTGATGAAAATATCCTGAAGTTTATCCAGGAGGAATCCATGGTGAAATTTCAGAAGGAATCTTAGGAGCTATTGCTAGCGGAATCTAAGCAGTAATTTATGGACGAGTCCTGAAAGATATTCCTCTACCTGGAGATATTCCCGGAAGAAACCATGAAGTTAATCCCAAAGAATCCCTGAAACTATTCTTAGTAGAATTTTTAAAGTTATTTCTTGTGTAGTTCGTGGAGGAAACCTTGGACGTATTTTTAGAGGAATCCTTTAAGAAACTCTTGTAGGTATTTCTGGTGGTATTTCTGGAGAAAATGCTGAAGGAATGTAATATAAGGAATTCTCTGGAAGTATTTCACGAGAAATCCTTGTAAATATTTCTGGAGGCATTCAAAGAGAAAAATAGAATAGAATCTTTGGAAGAATTCCTGTAAAAATCTTTCGAGGAAATTCTGAACAAAACCCTAGTGGAATTCCCAAGAGAAGGAGTGCTAGGAGAAATCCGCGAAATTCCCGAAGAAATTTAAGAGGAGTTCCTAGAGGAATCCTTTGATGTATCTCATAGGAAATCCCTGAAAAAAATTTGCTAGAATTTACAAATAATTTCTGGAGAAAATTCTGGAGAAATTAATAAAATAATTCTTGAAGGAGTATCAGGGGTAATCCCTAAAAATATTGCTGGAGGAAGTTTTGCAGATATTCCTCAACGAATTCTTGGAGACATTCAGATTCTTCAGAGCCCCAAAAACCTCCGATATCATCCGCAAGACCAAGGACCATATGTGACCGTGGGCCTTCCTTAGCCGAGTGGTTAGAGTCCGCGGCTACAAAGTAAAGCCATGCTGAAGATGTCTCAGTTAGATTCCCGGTTGGTCCAGGATCTTTTCGTAATGGAAATTTCCTTGACTTCTCTGGACATAAAGTATCATCGTACCTGCTACACGATATACGAATGCGAAAATGGCAACTTTGGCAAAGAAAGCTCTCAGTTAACTACTGTGGAAGTGTTCATAAGAACACTAAGCTGAGAATCAGGCTCTGTCCCAGTGAGGACGTAATGTCAAGAAGAAGAATAAGATGTGACCGTGTCATGATAGTGTCATTTCTTTGCACGCCTGATCTCTCAATATTAACCTGGAGTGGAATGTTGAACAATGAATTCCAAAGCGCGTCTCCTTGCTTCCATCTAAATTTACAAACGACATTGACACCTCGTCTCCAATCCAAACAATTGAATAAACAGATGGTGAGTCTGCTAGTGTAACTTGCTAGCTCATAGGATGGATAATTAGTATCGCAGGGTCGCTTATTTGGCTTACCTTTCGCAAATGAACCTACGTCAGTGGATAGAGGTTTACTTTTCGCAGGAACGACTGGATGCAAAACCTTCTAACAGTTGTTGTACGTGTGAGAAGAAAGTGTGCCAACGATATGCCAGGGGTGATCAAACAAGCTCTCACAGATCCAAAAGCGGCGAGGCTTGAAGGTCCCTTTTTGAACCCGAACAAAGCGGACAAATCAAAAGAGTGGTGAAAAACACTACCAAATCAGGGCTGCGCTTTTTTAAATAAGGAGCTATCACTGCCTAATATTCATTTTACAGGTATTTATTCTAATGACGTCACAGTTTAGGGTTCATACTTGCATGCATGCTGGGTGGGTGGTAGCGTTGGCAGGCGGACCGGTCCTGGGGTGGCTTTGGCATCTATCCTGCTGTTATAGTGCCTCCCATTGGCACTTGATGGTTAAATGCCAGTAGGGAAACGGGTCGAAGGCTTGGTCGGATGTCGGCTTGGAGCCGAACTGAAGCGATGCTTGGATGCCAGCGGATGCTGGACAGTAGTGTTGATGTATTGCCGGCTTGGCTGAACTGAAGTGGTGTTGTAGAGTCGGCGGAGGCCGAACGGAGGCGATGGTCAATTGCCAGCCACTAGCCGGTTGTAGTATCAGCGGACTGCCAGACAGAAGAGATGGTGGGATGTCGGCGGGAAGCCGAACAGAGGTGATGATGATGATGCCAGTCGAGAGACGTCCAGAGGTAATGGAGCGGTGCCAGCCAGAGGCCGGAGAGAAGCGTGATTGAGGTGCCGAACTAAGGTGAGGATTGGATGTCGGCGGCTGACGAACAAAAGCACAATCGTTGAATGCCGACGTATGCCAAACAAAAGATTCCAAATCCACAATGGAGATTCTTCCACCGCGTGGCAGACTCTATGAACGGTTTCGCCGGTGTAGATGGAGCAATGGCGGCCGCGGGCCTTCCAATCGGCAGCGGGATGGCTTCGCACCATAAGATGGATCCAATTCTACATGTGCTTCCTTCACTTGGAGAACCTCTGATGAGCTGCTCAACACTGGGAAAAAACACCAAAAGAAAAAGGTCCTATCTGGGACCTAACCACCACATTAAACCCCTGTGACGTCTCTTACCAATATAATTTCCTCACCTTTTCCTTAATACAATATTTCACAATTATACAAAGCGTATTTGAGTATCGAAATTACGGTAACCGTAGGTAATTGAACTTTTAACCTCTACGATTCACAAAAGAAACAACACTAAAATGATAGTGGACTTCACCACGAGGTGTTATTGTTTAACCTCACTATACGGTAATACTAATTAATCACGCGCGCACTGCACTCCGGTTGAGGATCAGTCAGCAAAAGAGAGCTATCTTGTGGAAACATATGGTTTTTATATTTTTACCCCTTTTGTTGCTCTTGGCATTTCACAGGTATGCTTATGCTGTAGTTGGCATATTTTTTTACACCGACAACAACTGTCAGTGGTGACGGACTAAGTAGGGCGGTGCGATATTTTGCCCCCGTTCACACTGCTGAAATAATCCCTCAAGCCCACTGGGTAGTTGCGAAAGTGGTGCAAGCCACTTGCTCGACAGCCAAATTCTCGCAAGTGTCAATACATCCAATTATTGAAGGGTTCTTATTGGAAAGAGGAAGGATTTTGAATGATGGTGGAGCCAGCACGTCATCAATGGAACCCAAGGTTACACTACCCCATCGTACCCTTCGGAAAAGAAGATCTTGTTGTACCCTTACAATCTAAGCTGTTAATCAAAATTTCATATGATCAACGATAGATTTCTAAATCCAATCTAGGTCATTTTCAAAACTTACGCCTTCTTCATTCTCATGAGGAAGAGAAAATATTCAATCTATAATGACCAACACCACTGGGTATTGAGAACTGTCAAATTGTCAAATCGTTTGTTTACTACTCGACGCGAAAACTACCGACGGTGCATGCGGTTCGTCAGTCTTTGACGCGGGTTTTGAACGAAATTCGCGAGTTTTCCGGCGGTATACTTCCCCAAAATTGCGATCAGCGAAGGACTTAACTTCCGTGCGCACTAATCAGCGATAAAAAAAAACATTAACCGGTACTGTTGCCATTGAACGTTCGGGACATCAGCTGATGGAGGATTCGTTTGCTGAAGGCAATTATGGGTGGTTTACCTGGTATGCTGTGCTGTGTGAACTTGTAAACAAAACTGCTGACCTTGACTTTCCGCTACTACTTTCAGTTGCAAATTCATTCATTGCGTCCGGACGACTTTGTGAATGGTGAGTATCTAATCACGTACAACGACTGATTTGAAGATCTCCATGAAGTTTACTATCTATTTTAGGATTCCGGTTTCAGGTCGCAAACCGAAAATATTCCGACTGGCTTACCAGACTCGTCGGCCAATTCATACGAGCTGGTTCCCACCCTTGCTAGGACAGTGCAAGGCACATATAAAGCATCGAGCTTGGAATTATAAGCATCGGCTGCAGATGACTGACGGAAATTTCGTCGGTAAACCCTCTGGCCCACAGAATAGACCGGAGCAAACTGCTTGGCTCTTAGGTTATAAGTTTTAATATTTTTATCGTGTGCTTTCTTTAAATTGTTTGACACTATCGAGCAGATCTTTTCATCTATTTCCCTCTTCCTCTGTACCCTTTCCTCGTCGGACATTTCGTCTGTCTCCCTGTCCATTCTATGCTCCTCTCCAGTGGTTATTATTTCATGTCCGAAAAGTACCTTGTACGGGGAAAAACCAGTACATGTATGGGGGGTAGTATTTAAGCAATATTCAATCTCGGACACTCTAGTGTCCCAGAGTTTCTGGTTTTCCCTGACATACATTCTCATACACGCATTTATTGTACGGTTTAACCGTTCTACGGGATTTGACTGGCTATGATGCCTAGAGTTTTTCCAGTGCTGTATTTTGTATTTCAACAGAAAATCTTTAAATTCTGTTGAAAGAAATGTCGAAGCATTATCGGTTATTATAATTTCCGGTACCGAATACCTCCGGAACCATGATTCCTCCAGAATCTTGACCACTAACGGAGCCGCGATTTTTCGTATAGGCGTAAGTATACACCACTTGGAAAACAGATCCATGATGACCAGCAAGTGAACGTTACCGTTTTTGCTACGCGGAAGAGACTGTATGAAGTCCAAAGCTATTATTTGAAATGGTTTACAAGTAAGTCTTTGTTGACCCGGTTCCGGTATTTGTGACCGATTAGCGGGCTTGTTTTGTCTACACAAAGAACATCTCTTCACGTAGTCGCGAACATATTCATGCATTTTTGGCCAGAAATACTTCTTTTTGATCAAAGCTAACGTCTTTTCTGTTCCCAGATGAAGTTTATCATCGTGTTCCTCCACGAGAATACTTTCTCTTTTCGTTTCAGGAATACATGTTTTCCACGAGAAACGATAATCGAGCAGATCTTCTTGAGTAGACACTAGTTTTTTCAAAACGCCGTGGTCTATCCTGAAGTCTTTATATTTCTCGGGGTCGTTCTTGACCTTTCGGACCATGTCCGCGTACCAACCTCTATCCTCTTGGAAAGCCTGTAGTTCCTCTACAGACCTGGATAAGGCGTCCGCGACCACATTATCGACCCCTTTTCGGTGTAACACGATCATGTCGTATTTTTGGAGCTCGATGCTCCACCGACACAGACGTGACGATGTTCGCCAACTACTCCTCATTATATAGGTCAACGCCGACGCATCGGTGTAAACCGTGAATTTGCTACCCTCCACATAACACCGAAATTTGTCAATAGAATTGAGAACCGCTAGGCCTTCCTTTTCTGTTGCAAAATACCGTTGCTGTGTGGAGGACAGCTTTTGAGAATAATACGCAATAGGTTTTTCCATGCCGTTATGTGACTGGGTCAGTACTCCGGCTATGGCAGAGTCGCTGGCATCGCAATGAATGACGAAAGGACGTGAAAAATCTGGGTTGGTTAAAATCGGAGCGCTTATCAACATTTCTTTAATCTTGTTGAACGATGCTTCAGCCTTATCGTTCCACGAGACGGTTTTTGGCTTATTTTTGAGAAGATCCGTCAATGGTTGTGTGTAACTACTATAGTTGGCCAAGAACCTCCTATAATAGTTACACATTCCCAAAAATCTTCTCAAAGCTCTTAAGGTTGTAGGTCTTTCGTAATTGACAATTGCTGCCACTCGATCGGGGTTTGGTCTTAGGCCTTCTCGACCTAAGATGTATCCTAAATAGGTTACCTCAGATACGCAAAAGCGCGATTTGTCTAAGTTGATTGATAAGTTGGCGGCCGTAAGCCGTGATGCCACTTCTTGTAGTATGTTCATGTGTTCCTCAAACGTATCGCTGACGACAATAATGTCGTCCAGATACACGAAAACGTTCGGTTCCATTTCACCTCCACCCAATACTCGGTCCATCAGCCTCGACAGGGTGGCTGGACTGTTAATCAGACCAAAGGGCATCCGAGTGAATTGGAACAATCCCCGTCCCAATACAGAAAAGGCCGTGTATTTCCTTGATCTAGGGTGTAAGGGGACTTGTAAGAATGCTTTTGAAAGATCCAATGTTGTAATATAGTTAGCCTGCCCTAGTCTGCTCAATATACGATCTGCGTGTGGGAGGGGGTAGGAATCCCTGATCGTTCTCTCATTAAGTTTTCGTGCATCTAGACACAGGCGCACTGTACCGTCCGGTTTGTCAACAGGGACTAAACGCAAAGCCCAGTCACTGTAGGACTTTTCTATAATCTTGCATTCAAGCATTTTATTTAATTCAGCGTTAATCTGTTCCTGCTTCTTAGGCGAAGTTGGAAATGGATTAATTCTAGCCGGAGGGAGCTTTTTAGCTTCATCCGTCAATTCAATGCGGTGACTAATCCAGTTTGTAGTATCGAGTGTTCCTTCGATGGCTACTTTGAATTGATTTTTAATCTCCTCGAGTCTTGTTACTTGATCTACAGACAATTCTATTGTATGTGACTCTGATTTAAGATTCTGTGCTGAGTCTTCGCTATAATCCACCTCCTCGACCATCGATTGGCCAACTGTAGGTCGGATCTCGAAGGCTCTCCAAAAGTTCATTCCTAGGAGAATTTTTCTCTTCAAGGATGGCACTATTAGGGTATCTATCATTTTGGTAGAACCGTTAAAAGTCACAGGTAGATAGACCACTCCCGAGACGGTTAGTTTTTCTCCATTTGCGGTATACAGATTCACATCGGAGGGAAAAACTTCTAGTCCACATCTGCTAATTAGGTTCATGGCTCCAAAACCCAGAATACTCACATGAGCCCCACTGTCTAATAAACCTATCATTGGGATTTCAAATACAGTTATTTTGACGTGTGGTCTATCGTCTTTTGCTATGTTGATAATTGCTTCATTTACCAGGAACTGATGAGTATGGACATATTCGGGATCAGTGACTTTGTCAAAACCAAGGCTTTGCAAAGCACCTTTAACATTGGAATTTGGGGTTAGGGACTCTAATTTCTGACCAACTGTCTGCCCTCGGGGACAGTTTTGGGCCCGTTTTTTGCACACCATGGACACATGTTTGTGTCCACATTGAGGAATCCGCACCTTACACAGTATTTGTGCTTAGGTCTCTCGCAATCACGTGCGTGGTGACCTGTGAGACGACAATTGAAACAGTCGCCCAGTTTGGGTGGCTGGTATTTGTCCAGAATAATTTGTAACCCATCTTTAGTTTCCTTTGTTCGGGACGGACTATTTGACTTCCTACGCGACGCATCAATTTCCTCTTCTGATCCCCGACGATCTAGAGCAGAGTTTCTAAAAGTACGCGATTTCTGTTTTTCGTCTGTCTTCGATTTTCCTTTCGGTTTCGTACCCGAATGTACTTCGTTAACCTGACTATTTTTACCTCGCGCGTTCGAATCGTTCGTTGTGGTATTATACTTATACCAGTAAGTCGCGTCTAATCGTCTTCCGAATTTCTTGAGATCGGCAAGATTGTCAATCTCAGACGACACCGCGTGTCCTTTGTAGTCCGAACGCATATTCCGAAATACAATCTCAAACTTACGACGCTCGGTCATGGGTTTTGTTAATGAATTGAAAATCTTCTGCAATTCCAAAAAATAGTCTTGGAACGATTCGCGTGGGCCTTGTTTCCTTGCAATTGCCCGTATTTCGCTTGTATGATCGTGGTCGGGGCTTAAAAACTCGCGTTTTGAGTTCTTCTTTCAGCTCATCCCATGTGGTGAAATCTTCGTTCTCGAAACCGGTCATGTACCACGTTTTCGCGGCGCCATTGAATAAATGAATAGCCGATCTAAACAATTCTTTTGGCGACATATTCTCGGACTTCGCGTAAAATTCGACTTCCTTCAAGAATTTCATCAAAGTTTGCCCGTTATCTGTCCCATCATACTTTAATTTCCAGTCCGATACTGGCCTACGTTTTCCCGTTTTATAGCCACGCTTTTTCAAACGCGATGGTTGACGTGCTTCTTCTGAAGACCAACCGCTTTCCGTACTAGATGTATCCTTTTCCGAACTCGAAATTTGAATTTTCTGTTTAGAACGACGCGACGATTTTTCTGACTTCTTACGTTGTCCTTCATCCTGTCCCGAAACTTTCTGAGAAATCGCGTAATTTGAAAAACTATCTAGGGAATCAGCTCGCATCATCTGTTGGGCTGCCCATATTTGTGGGTTCCCGAACATCCAAGGAGGCATCATAATTGGGAGTAAATTTGTTGCTAAGAGTTGGTTACTAACCGGATTGTCGATTGACTGCAAATTACGTCTTCGTGAACTCTCCGGTCGTTCTTCTACTGAGTCTTTATCGTTATTCTTGTTATTTTCCGGCTCGTTTCTATTCATCGATAGCATTTTAGCGAACGATTGATTCAACTGTTCCATGACATCTCGTTGACCCGAAAACAACGAAAATGTGCATTAAACGCGCCGCGAATAGTCGAAATCAAGCTATCTATATCCGCGTAATCATCTTCTTTCTCGTTATTCTCGGATAATCGTTTAGCGCGTGCAAAGTAGTGTGCTAAACGCGTTTTGAGGCTCTCTCGAATACCTTCAAAACGAACCTTATTAGTTAGGAAATCTTTGATTTCTTTCACTCTCGCGTCGATTATTCTGATCTCCTCATCTACAGTAGTCTCTAAGCGTTCAAATTCCATATCGATATTCGCGCGATCTTTTTCCGTTTTTAACTTTTCTTTGAGACGTCTCATTAACGCTGCACGCGTTTCCGTATTCGTGAACGGAAGTCCGCGAATTTTCAACTCGTACTCGATCTCCTCTCGTTCGAGGTGGTGAACGGCTAGGCCACTATATAGAAGCTCGAATTCAACATCCATTTTCTACGTTTGAAATTTAACAGTTCTCAAATTCAGTAGACTTTTTCGTTTGGAGGACGAAAACAAATCTTGAAACAGTTATGCTGTTTTCACTGCCCCTATTGGGGTGGGAAGGAAAACCAATTTTGAAAAAAATGTTTTTGTTGGGCGCCAATTGTAACTTGCTAGCTCATAGGATGGATAATTAGTATCGCAGGGTCGCTTATTTGGCTTACCTTTCGCAAATGAACCTACGTCAGTGGATAGAGGTTTACTTTTCGCAGGAACGACTGGATGCAAAACCTTCTAACAGTTGTTGTACGTGTGAGAAGAAAGTGTGCCAACGATATGCCAGGGGTGATCAAACAAGCTCTCACAGATCCAAAAGCGGCGAGGCTTGAAGGTCCCTTTTTGAACCCGAACAAAGCGGACAAATCAAAAGAGTGGTGAAAAACACTACCAAATCAGGGCTGCGCTTTTTTAAATAAGGAGCTATCACTGCCTAATATTCATTTTACAGGTATTTATTCTAATGACGTCACAGTTTAGGGTTCATACTTGCATGCATGCTGGGTGGGTGGTAGCGTTGGCAGGCGGACCGGTCCTGGGGTGGCTTTGGCATCTATCCTGCTGTTATAGTGCCTCCCATTGGCACTTGATGGTTAAATGCCAGTAGGGAAACGGGTCGAAGGCTTGGTCGGATGTCGGCTTGGAGCCGAACTGAAGCGATGCTTGGATGCCAGCGGATGCTGGACAGTAGTGTTGATGTATTGCCGGCTTGGCTGAACTGAAGTGGTGTTGTAGAGTCGGCGGAGGCCGAACGGAGGCGATGGTCAATTGCCAGCCACTAGCCGGTTGTAGTATCAGCGGACTGCCAGACAGAAGAGATGGTGGGATGTCGGCGGGAAGCCGAACAGAGGTGATGATGATGATGCCAGTCGAGAGACGTCCAGAGGTAATGGAGCGGTGCCAGCCAGAGGCCGGAGAGAAGCGTGATTGAGGTGCCGAACTAAGGTGAGGATTGGATGTCGGCGGCTGACGAACAAAAGCACAATCGTTGAATGCCGACGTATGCCAAACAAAAGATTCCAAATCCACAATGGAGATTCTTCCACCGCGTGGCAGACTCTATGAACGGTTTCGCCGGTGTAGATGGAGCAATGGCGGCCGCGGGCCTTCCAATCGGCAGCGGGATGGCTTCGCACCATAAGATGGATCCAATTCTACATGTGCTTCCTTCACTTGGAGAACCTCTGATGAGCTGCTCAACACTGGGAAAAAACACCAAAAGAAAAAGGTCCTATCTGGGACCTAACCACCACATTAAACCCCTGTGACGTCTCTTACCAATATAATTTCCTCACCTTTTCCTTAATACAATATTTCACAATTATACAAAGCGTATTTGAGTATCGAAATTACGGTAACCGTAGGTAATTGAACTTTTAACCTCTACGATTCACAAAAGAAACAACACTAAAATGATAGTGGACTTCACCACGAGGTGTTATTGTTTAACCTCACTATACGGTAATACTAATTAATCACGCGCGCACTGCACTCCGGTTGAGGATCAGTCAGCAAAAGAGAGCTATCTTGTGGAAACATATGGTTTTTATATTTTTACCCCTTTTGTTGCTCTTGGCATTTCACAGGTATGCTTATGCTGTAGTTGGCATATTTTTTTACACCGACAACAACTGTCAGTGGTGACGGACTAAGTAGGGCGGTGCGATATTTTGCCCCCGTTCACACTGCTGAAATAATCCCTCAAGCCCACTGGGTAGTTGCGAAAGTGGTGCAAGCCACTTGCTCGACAGCCAAATTCTCGCAAGTGTCAATACATCCAATTATTGAAGGGTTCTTATTGGAAAGAGGAAGGATTTTGAATGATGGTGGAGCCAGCACGTCATCAATGGAACCCAAGGTTACACTAGTTATACTCCAAGAATTTATCTAAGATTATTTGCAAGATGTATCTGGTAATATCTGGTTCGTTGTCGGAGCGGCCCTCCCGAAAACCAGCCGACAAAGGATTCCTCAAGTGGTCTCAGTCTGAAATTCCTGAGAACATTAACTGAAAGTATTCCTGAAGAAATTTGTGGAGAAATTCTTGGATGATTTCCAAAGAAAAGTTTTACCCGCTGAATCTATTCCATATTTTTGGTGTCTAAGGAATTAATTGTTTTAATATTACAATTCGTAGCATAGTTAGTTGGTCATTTACTAATGAACAGCTTGGAAATTGCAGGATAGACTTTTGAAAATTTTCTAAATTAATATTTTCATCTGAATGCAGTAATCATGCTTTTGATTTGTGTTAAAAGCATTTAATTGCCCAAGTAACCATAAGCACTAATAATAAGCACTTAATCAGCATCATAGATGCGTACATGCATTATAATAGCACCACAAATGCTTACACACCTTATAACAGCACTTCCGCTGCATAGAAACAGCATCATTAATGCTTCTAAACCTGATGCATACAGGCATTAAATAAGCACTATATTAGCTTTATATTCGAATACAGGGCATTTTTAAATGCCATCCAGTGTTTTGACAGACATACCACGTGCTTTGTGTTTGCATGTAATGGTAAGAGGGAGTCAAACATAAATCTTCTCACTACTACAATTGCAGGTTTTATGACGGGGAAAAGTGATGGTTTAAATTGGTCACTTTTTTTTCCAATACTATTCATCTTACGTGGCCGTAGGAGCAAAATAGCAGGACAACAACTCAACAATACGGGTGTCGCAGGTTCGAGACGCAAAATGAGGAATTTCATCATCATAAAACGAGGATCAAAATGTGGCAATTGCAAGTCCTCAGAAGGATGAAAACTACCAAAATGAATATGTCTGATACGGAGAAGTACTATCTGTATCATTTTATTACATTTTTTGCATACTATTAGAGGTTTCCGTTTTCATTCATTTATTTATTTACCTCGTGTACCAGTTGCTTGGCCGCATACGCGAAAGCTCTTTGGCTGCGTACGCAAAAGCACAAAATATTCGCCCTAAAAACCTGGCGAAAACAACTGACGTTTCTCACGTGGTCTTATATCAGCATTAGTGGTGCAGAGAAGCACGGTTATATCTTGGCACTATAATGGCACGCTATTTCGCCTTTTGTGGCATTATAATAGTATTATATGCGTATATAAAACTGACATGCATCAAATGATTACCCTATATGCGCATATAATGCTGTTACCGTGCCGCATTATCGTGTTTACTGGTTACTTGGGTGAGATCATGAGAAAAATTAAGATTATTGTGTAAAAAATCTTCGAGCTGTTTACCCAAGTAACCAGTAAGCACGATAATGCGGCACGGTAACGGCATTATATGCGCATATAGGGTAATCATTTGATGCTTGTCAGTTCTGTATACGCATATAATGCTATTATAATGCCAGAAAAGGCGAAATAGCGTACCATTATAATGCGAAGATATAACCGTGCTTCTCGGCATCACTAGTGCTGATATAAGACCACGTGAGAAATGTCAGTTGTTTTCGCCAGGTTTTTCGGGCGAATATTTTGTGCTTTCGCGTACGCAGCCAGAGAGCTTTCGCGTATGCGGCCAAGCGGCTGGTACACGAGGTAAATAAATAAATGAATGAAAACGGAAACCTCGAATAGTATGCAAAATGTTATAAAATGATTGAGATACTACTTCTCCGTATAAGACTTATTCATTTTGGTGGTTTTCATCCTTTTAAGGACTTGAAATTGCCACATATTGATCCTTGTTTTATGATGATGAAATTCCTCATTTTGCGTCTCGAACCTGCGACACCTGTATTGTTGAGTTGTTGAAGTTCTGCTCCTTTGCAGCTTCGCCCACATAAGATGAATAGTATTGGAACGAAAAGTGACCAATTTAAACCACCACTTTTCCCCGTCATAAAACCTGCAATTGTAGTAGTGAGAAGACTTATGTTTGACTCCCTCTCACCACTACATGCAAACACAAAGTACGTGGTATATCTGTCAAAACACTGGATGGCATTTAAACAAGCCCTGTATGCGAATATAGAGCCAATATAGTGCTTATTTAATGCCAGTATGCATCAGGTTTAGAAGCATTAATTATGCTGTAATAGGGTTTCTATGCAGCGGAAGTGCTGTTATAAGGTGTGTAAGCATTTGTGGTGCTATTATAATGCATGTACGCATTTATGATGCTGATTAAGGGCTTATTATTAGTGCTTATGGTTACTTGGGTAGTGGAATACCTATAAAGAAAAGAAAACCCGAATCTAGTACTATACCATTTAATTCCACTAGAGTTTGTATTATTTGGTATTTATTCGGGTTTTAATTTATTTAATATTGCAGTGCTTTTATGGCTGTCCTTAAGCTACATGCCCGTTTCTAAAGAATTTCTGAGCTGGGAGGGGTCTCGTGGACTTTGTTCCATATAAAACATTTAAAATGTATATGCCTTTGCCCATATACGCATACAAAACAGCAACTTTGGCAAACCTTTCAGTTAATAACTATGTAAGTGCTCATAGGTACACTAAGCTGAGCAGCTAAGTTGGAACATAACGCCAGAAAGAAAATTGAGATCACATTGTCTACAAAACCTCTTCACCTTAGTGGATTTTGGAGTAAGTTTTTGGTGTGAAACTACTTGAAATACGAAAAACGCTCTTAACAGCATTTTTGGCTTATTCAGTTTTGAAAATGTGAATTTATTTTTATTTTTCAAATTAAACATTTGGATTTGAAATTCAAATTAGTGAGAGGCTTTGGTGATCACCAAAGTTCTTGATAGTGAGACAATTTTAAGAGAAAGGATATGAGAAAGGCCCTTTCAGATCATTGGATAAACATTCTTGATTTTCGTGATAAAACTGCAAAAATCATCAATATTTTTGAATTTTTCCTAGATAAATTTATTTTTGAAGATACCTTTCATTTGATAAAAAAAATGTTTTTAATCATCTTAAATGAACTATTCGTATGTTTTGGGGAATTTCTTTAACCTAGAGTTAATTTTTAAAACCTGGAAAACTCAGGGAATTTCATTTCTGTAAATGAGTAGACACCCTGATGGAACATTTTGCTACAGTAATGGCTCAATGCACGAGCTCACTCCTTGACGTATGAGCGGTGTCGTGTTATATGTGACCATGGTAACGATTAAATTTGAAACAGCTCAAACGTCAAATTAGGGAATTAGTGCATCAGTCCATGGACAGTGACTCCAGTCGCGTAATTTTGCTCAACTCGACTTATAAAATTGGGCCCGTAATTTTTAAAAGATTTAGGGGTCTATTTTATAAGTCGAGTCGGTCAAAATGACTGTCGACTGAAAAATTCGCTCGACTCAGCTCTATCACTCGAGTTTTTCGACAGTTGTCACTCTATGTGACTGGATTATTTTGGGAGTCGACGGGTGACATCTGAAATATGCATGCTTACTTTGATCGACAATGAATACAGACGAGTCACTTGAATCTGCTCGATTTACAAAATAGACCCCTTAAGAATTCTGTGACTATTTTTATGTCTGAGTGATTACTATGGCAGTCGACAGGTGTGTGGTAACGCTAACAAATGCTTGAGAACTCGCTCTGAGAAAGCGAGAAAGTAGGAAGAGAGAAAAGAGAATAAAGGTGATATTCAGATCTGTACCGAATAGGAGAAATATACAATGATCAGAAGTTTAGTGACAACCAACCGAACTAGACGTGTTTCTTATAAAAACTCTTTAACCCTTGAAATCGAAATCCTCCCATTTTACCAGCTACTTCAGTGGCGTACGAGGATAGATTTTTTTTTAACAAAGTGTTTGCATGAAATTTTAATTTTGTTTCGCGAGTGATAAGCGTGCAATTGTGGATATATTTTTTCAAAAGTGATTCTGGTGGAAAATCCGTCAATTTTATTTCCAAGGAGCTCGGCGTAAGTAATAATTTTTTTCCCGAGAATTTCGTTTTCCGCCAAGTTTTTCTTGCATGGTTAGGCTTTGTTCTGTGATTTTCTTTTGTGTGAAAACCTTTTGTGCCAGAACAATAACCTTGCATTGTTTCTTTTGTGGCGAAGAAAAGCAGAAAACTGCCATTTTACGGATTGTAAGGCATATAGAGAAAACCTTTTGAGTAGACTACCATTTTGTTATAAAAACCAGAAAACGTGGTTGGAATTTTATCGACGATCATTTTCTTTTACACACACATTTTTGGTTTTCCAAATTTTACAGCATTCATACACGGAATCTACAACCACCACAATTCGAGTGTACGAAGGTACGGTGCTGCCATCTGGGAAAAGTTTGCTCGATGCGTGAAGCGTCAAAAATTTTACCCGGCAAGGTATAGGAAGCGAAATTTCAAATGCTTATATAAAATTAGCTACAATAGTTATTTAAAATCTTTTCAGTATATGTTGATATACTTTTGATGGGCTACATTATAGGCATATAATTTTGAGTTTTATATTTTTTTCTCAATATGCTGCTGATTCTATAGTTGATCAATAGTCTAACCCCGTACACTTAACAGAATTTAATTAAAAAGTGTTTTGAATTTTCTAGGAGCATTTGAAAATTGACTTCCTATGCTTTGCCATGTAAAATAATCGGAGCTTCACGCATAGGGTCAACTGTGGTAATTACCTTCGTAGACGCGAATCACAATTTTTTTCTCAGTGGAACCGTTCGCCGAAAGAATATCAGCGACCGGGAACGCAAAAAGGGAACAACTTGACGTTCGTGACAGCTGTATTCGCGTCTACGAAGGTAATTACCACAGTTGACCCTATGCGTGAAGCTCCGATTATTTTACATGGCAAAGCATAGGAAGTCAATTTTCAAATGCTCCTAGAAAATTCAAAACACTTTTTAATTAAATTCTGTTAAGTGTACGGGGTTAGACTATTGATCAACTATAGAATCAGCAGCATATTGAGAAAAAAATATAAAACTCAAAATTATATGCCTATAATGTAGCCCATCAAAAGTATATCAACATATACTGAAAAGATTTTAAATAACTATTGTAGCTAATTTTATATAAGCATTTGAAATTTCGCTTCCTATACCTTGCCGGGTAAAATTTTTGACGCTTCACGCATCGAGCAAACTTTTCCCAGATGGCAGCACCGTACCTTCGTACACTCGAATTGAAAAGGTGTGCGTACGTATTCTGGATTCACCACTACTGAGAACAGACCATCGACATCGACGCCAGTCGGTTCGTGTTGTTTTTTGTATCGACGTCGAAGCCAGTGAAACCGGAGACGAAAAGTGCATCGAAAAGTGCATCTGCAGAAGGTCAACGAACTGTTCGCCGACTCAAGCCTGGAGCTGAAGCCGTCGGTAGCTGATTGTGCTGAGTGCTGGTTGAGACCAAGATCGATTGGTGCTGCTGGGATTGCCGTGGAGTTGCTGCTGCTGCTGTGTGGATCTGAAAAGTGCATCGGAGGAGAAAGTTTTCATCCAGATTTTGTTGCTGCTTGCTGTTGTTTTGGTGCTGATTTTGATTGGATTTCGTGGTGTGCGACTGCGTTTGGAGTGCATTTTTTTGGAGCATCTGGTGCATAGCAAATCAGGTACGTGGTTTTGTTTCTGTTTTCTTTGATTTTGCGAGGATTTTTTTTTGTTTTGATTTTATTGAATTGTGTTTTGATTGGGTCAAATTTTAATTTTGATTTTGTGTTGAATTTTGTGCGATTCTTTGGAAAGGATGACTTTGACATCGATTGCTGATCCTTATGTCCCTTACTCTATGCCATTCAGTCAGTACCAAGAACTGCTGGAATGGATTTTTAAGCATAATGAGTTTCCGGAAGATCGTTATAAAACGTCATTCTTGGCTGTTTGTGGAAAGGAAATTTTCACAGAGCTGAAAAGATTGTTTCCAGGAAGGGATTTTAATGATTTAACGTACAAACAAATGACCGATGAACTGAAAAAGCGTTATGATAAGAACGATTCGGCTGTTGTACACAGTTACAAATTTTGGACGAAGAGGCAAGGTAGAAACGAATCATTGGAAGATTTTGTAATCACAGTCAAGAATTTGGCTGAAAGATGCGATTTTGGAGAATTCAAAGAAAGGGCTATTCGAGACATGCTTGTAATTGGAGTGAATGACGCTCAGTTACAAAAGCGATTGTGTGACGAGGAAGATTTGTCTGCTGCCAAGGCAGAGAGGTTGATTCTCAATTCTGAGATATCTGCCAGTAGGACAAAGCAATTGAAAAACGATGATGATGTTAGTGTTGTGGCAAGATTGGGACACCGATCAGAGGTTTCGCGGTCTAGAAATAGGTTCCGAAACCGTAGCCGCAGTTTTAATAGAAACCGATCTTTTTCGTCAAGGAGTAGAAGCAACGGTAGATACCAAAGCAAAAGAGGCGAAAGCTCAGGTAAACCAGTTTACCTTTGTTCCTTTTGTAAGAAAACTGGACATACCAGAAAGTTTTGCTACCGGTTGCATGGAAAAAGCCCACGTAAAAATCAAGCCAGTGTAAAATTTTTAGATTCTCCAAAACCAGCAGTTCCAAAGATTCGGGACTTTTTAAGAGACTTAAGAAAGATTTAGACTCTGATTCAGACTATGATGATGGCATGCCTTGTCTTATGATTTCGTCAGTAAACAAGATCAGCGATCCCTGCTATGTGGAGGTTTTAATCAATCGAAAGCGTCTAACCATGGAGATCGATTGTGGATCGGCGGAGAGTGTAATTCCAGAAGAGCTGTATTTAAGAAACTTTGCTAACTGTGAGCTGCAACGGTGCAACAAGAAACTTGTTGTAATTGACGGAAACAAACTGAAAGTTGTTGGAAAGATTTATGTTGATGTACAGCTTGCTGGAAACCGGAAACAGCTCAGCATGGTTGTTTTGCGGTGCAATAACGATTTTATCCCGCTGGTTGGCCGCACTTGGTTGGACGAGTTCTATTTCGGTTGGCGAAATACTTTCACCAATCCTCCATTGCAAATTGGAAACATTGACCTGGTTGAAGAGCAGAATGTTGTTGAAGAAGTAAAGAGTAAGTTTCCGACAATTTTTACCAAAGATTTTTCTAGTCCAATAGTTGGTTATAAGGGAGATTTAATCTTGAAGGAAGATACACCCATTTTTAAAAAGGCCTACGAAGTTCCATTGCGTTTGAGACAACAAGTCATTGATTATTTGGTAGATTTGGAAAAGCAAGGAGTTATAACACCAGTTGAAGCCAGTCATTGCAATGGTCCAAAAAGGATAAAAGTATTCGTTTGGTGATAGACTGCAAAGTCTCCATTAATAAAGTTTTGCTTCCAAATACGTATCCGCTGCCTGTAGCGCAGGATCTTTTTGCTACACTTTCAGGTTCCACAGTTTTTTGTTCTTTGGACCTAGAGGGTGCTTATACTCAGCTGCTTTTAACTGAACGTTCAAAGAGATTCACGGTTATAAACACCATTAAGGGTCTCTACACTTACAACAGACTCCCTCAAGGGGCTTCGTCTAGCGCAGCAATTTTCCAAAAGGTTATGGACCAAGTAATTTCGGGTATAGAGAACGTTTCTGTTTATTTAGATGATGTGCTGATTGCGGGTAAGGACTTCAACGATTGCAAGAAAAAACTTTTTTTGGTTTTGGAAAGGTTAGCTAAATCCAATATAAAAGTTAATTTGAAGAAATGCAAGTTTTTTGTAAAGCAACTGCCTTATTTGGGACATGTTTTGACAGACAAAGGTTTGCTTCCCTGTCCCGATAAAGTGAAAACTATCCGTGAAGCGCAAGCTCCACGAAACGTTTCGGAATTGAAGGCATTTTTGGGACTTGTAACTTATTATTCTAAGTTCATTCCTAATTTGTCCACTCGTATCAGCTGCCTTTACAATCTTTTGAAAAAAGACGTGACTTTTTGTTGGAATGAAAATTGTAAAAAAGCATTTGATGATTGTAAAGGATTTCTTCTAAACCCAAACCTTTTGGAGTATTTTGACCCGTATAAGCCAATTGTAGTAGTAACAGATGCCTGCAGCTATGGATTAGGAGGAGTAATCGCTCATTTGGTTGAGGATGAGGAGAAACCAATAAGCTTTACCTCATTTTCATTAAACAACGCCCAGAAAAACTACCCCATTTTGCATCTTGAGGCGTTAGCAGTTGTGAGCACGGTAAAGAAATTTCATAAATTTCTATACGGGATGCATTTTACTATTTATACCGATCACAAGCCTCTAATCGGTATTTTTGGCAAAGAGGGCAAGAATGCAATTTCGGTAACGCGTTTGCAACGATACGTTATGGAGCTTTCAATTTATGACTACGATATTGTATATCGACCGTCATCAAGAATGGGTAACGCTGATTTTTGTAGTCGTTTTCCATTATCCCAGGAAGTTCCTAAGGAATTAGCACGGGAGTACGTTAAAAATTTGAACTTTTCTGACGAATTTCCAATCGACTATAAACAAGTGGCTAAAGAAACAGTGACTGACGAATTTTTACAAACGATTTTGAAATACCTGAAGCAAGGATGGCCTCAGAGATTGGAAAGGCGTTTTGTGGATGTTTACTCTCACTACCAGGAGCTAGAGGAAATCGAAGGATGTGTTTTGTTCCAGGATCGTGTGGTAATTCCTGAGAGTATGAAGAAAAAGGTACTCAAAATGCTTCATATGAACCACTCAGGGATAAGCAAAATCAAACAACTGGCGCGGAGAACAGTCTACTGGTTCGGACTTAATAAAGATGTGGAGGACTACGTTAAGACTTGCGAGATATGCCATCAGATGACAGCGATCAACAAAAAGCCACCCTACTCTAAATGGATTCCAACGACCAAGCCTTTCAGCCGGATCCATGCTGACTTTTTTCATTTTGATCGAAAAGTTTTCCTGGTTGTTGTTGACAGCTTCACAAAATGGATCGAGTTGGATTTCATGCGATACGGAACAGACTGCAAAAAGGTTTTGAAGGTTCTTTTAGGGATTTTTGCTAGATACGGATTGCCAGACGTTGTGGTTACGGATGGAGGACCACCTTTCAACTCTGACAATTTTGTGACATTTTTGGAAAATCAAGGGATAATGGTCATGAAAAGTCCACCGTACCATCCAGAAAGCAATGGACAAGCGGAAAGAACTGTAAGACTGGTCAAGGAAGTACTAAAGAAGTTTTTGCTTGATCCAGAAATAAGGGTTTTAGATGTTGATGAACAAATTGCTTATTTTTTGTCCAACTATCGCAATATTTGTTTAGATAACAAAGGCCAATTTCCTTCCGAAAGATTACTCTCTTATAAGCCAAAAACTTTGATGGACTTAATTAATCCTAAAAATAATTTTAAACAACACTTGACTAATTCGCATGACGAACCTGAATTTGCTAATGCAAAAGGTGATAAAAAGCCTGACGCATTTAATCAACTCAAAAATGGACAACTGATTTACTACAAAAACATTAACCCTACAGACATCAGAAGATGGTTACCAGCCATATTTTTAAGACAGGTTTCTGATGCTACTTTCCAGATTTCTCTTGGGGGAAGGATAGTGTTGGCTCATAAGCGTCAACTTAAACTATCATCAAACTCTCATCCAAAGGGAACCCTAATTTTCCCTCAGAGTACAACGACTCAAATGCACGATCCAGCACACATTTTATCACCAGAAAGAAATCCAGAAGCAGCACCAATTTCGTCATCTATAGAAGCACCACTTTTGTCATCAACATCATCGAATGTTTTGTCACCGAATATGAGAAGAAGAAGTGAATTACAAGCAGGATTCAAAAGAAGACGGGAAGAAGAAGAAGAACCCGAATTCGACGAACAATCTGTTCAAGATTTCGAATTTTACGGCTATCCGGCCGATTCTTTCATTTTCTCAAGCGTAGAATCTCAGGAAAATATACAGCATGAAGAAGAGTCAGATCCACTACCAGTGGTTCCGATTCGACGTTCTAGAAGAAGAAATAAGAAACGAAGGAAAAGTGATTTTGTCTATTATTCGTAGAATCGAACAAATAAGTGAATTTTAAATTGTAAAAATGTATATTTTTTATTTCTATTAGTTAAGCATAAATGTGCATTCGAATGTTGAAAATTACTAAATGAATTTTGTGATAAACAAATTTTGAATTAATTAGATTATTTTCAAACTTAAGGATGGAGGAGTTGTGGTAACGCTAACAAATGCTTGAGAACTCGCTCTGAGAAAGCGAGAAAGTAGGAAGAGAGAAAAGAGAATAAAGGTGATATTCAGATCTGTACCGAATAGGAGAAATATACAATGATCAGAAGTTTAGTGACAACCAACCGAACTAGACGTGTTTCTTATAAAAACTCTTTAACCCTTGAAATCGAAATCCTCCCATTTTACCAGCTACTTCAAGGTGATATCTGAAATATGCCAGCTTACTTTGATATCGACAGTGATTACAGACGAGTCACATAAATCTGCTCGATCAAAGTAAGCAGGTCAGATGTCACCCGTTGACTGCCATGGACCAATACACGCGTTCACTCGTTGACGTTTTAGCGGTGCCGTGTTATTTATGTGACAATGGAAACTAGTGAATTCGGCACCGCTCAAACGTCAAATTAGTGAACTCGTGCATCGGTTCATAGTAATCCAGTCACATATGGGTTGAAGGGTCTATTTTATAAATCGAGTCGATCAAAATGAGTCGACTTAGCTCTGTCATTCGAGTTTATCGACAGTTGTAACTCTATGACTGGATTAAAGACGCCTTGTAAAAATTAATTTTTCAGAATTTCTGTGCTATTTTTTGATCCTTCAATCAATTGACGTCCATAAAGGAATAAGATTGATTATAATTATTCAGATTGATTAAGGGGTCTATTTTATAAGTCGAGTCAATCAAAAACGAATCGATTGGAGTCACTGTCGACCAAAAATTTCGCTCGACGCGGCTCTGTCACTCGAGTTTTTCGACAGTTGTCACTATATGTGACTGCATTACTATGGGAGTCGACGGGTGACATCTGAAATATGCATGCTTGCTTTGATCGACAATGAATACAGACGAGTCACATGAATCTACTCGATTTACAAAATAGGCTCCTAAGATTATACAGAATATTCTGTGGAGTTTTAAAAGACACGGACACCGTCTTTAGCCATTTAGCTGCACAGACTGTAACTTAACACTAGACAACGGACAAGCATGCACCAGTGGCACAACCTAGAAACATTTCTGACGAAAAGTTTCAATGGCTGAAGCGGGATTCGAACCTACACCCCATGACACGATGCGCTTAAATGCCTGACAACACTAATCGCACGGCCACGAGGCCCATTAGTTTCTATATAAGAGCACAGGAATAAGTACCCTAGATTCGTTGTTCATGTTGATTCTGAAGAAATCCAGTTAGGATTTCTGCAAAAATCCTGATTGAATTGATAAACGATTTTTGGAAAGATTTTCCTTTTTCTTAACAAAACCTTAGAGAAATCTTTGGATACGTTTAACAAAAAAAAACAATGATGTTAAAATTCATGGCCATTACAGTCGACTCTCCACAACTTTGCGGTCCCTTCAAATTCCCATACATCATACTCTCCATAAGTCGATGTCTCCACTAGTCGATGCCACGTGGGAGGAAAATTTCCCTTCATAACTCGATATCCATCTAAAACACCATTTTAACACAGGGAGACATAGAGCATTTTTGGTCTGGCAGTGAATAAACGACTTGCATGTTGTAATGAAAGTTTCAAAACATAAAAATAATAAAATTAAATTTGCAGTAAAAGGACTTGCAAGTTGTAATGAAAGTTTAAAAACATAAAAATTATAAAAATAAATTTGCAGTAAAATGGGTTTATTCTACGACTGGCGTGAGGTGAGAATTGTCGGTGTCGTATAGTCGAGTGAAGTGACTCGCCATTTGATTTGAACGACGAGTCACTTCACTCGAGTCGAGAATTGTCACCTCGCTATACGACACCGACTATTGTCACCTCACCCCACTCCTAGAATAGATCCAAAAGTAAGCGATTTTTCGAATATTTTAAAAAAGTGTCCAAAGATATTTTTCAAAATGCTATCAACAAAATGATATTGTCTGCTAGCAGAAATGATCATAAAATTATAGGATATATAGAAATTTGAGCCTTTGATTTTAAAATTTTTGCTATCGGTATGTTCTATAACTCGATAATTCTATAAGTCGATGGTCCCTTGAATATCGAGCTATGGAGAGTCGACTGTATTTCATATAAATTACCAGGAGAAATTTTAAAAGAAATATCCTTATGATTTATTTAATGTCATGTATGATTTTTGGTAGGTATTTTAGGATGATTGTAAAATGCTGCTCGACACTGAAGAAGTCTGTAAGTTGCAGACAAAATAGGCCTATCTGTCAAAATAAGCAACATAATAGAGTTAGTTATTTGCTCGCCCTACTAGTGATATTAGTATTTTTTTCTATTGCAAAAGTGAAGTGAACTGTTAAAGTTCAATTAGTAGTTTTTTACTTAAACATACTCTAATAATCCCTTCCATAAATTTAAAAAAAAAAGTAGCGGCTAAATTTGTTGATAATAAATTGTATTTTGAAGGAGCTGTATAGTGTCAATTAAACCCTATACGTAAAACCTCAGCTCGAGTGACAGAGCCGAGTCGAGCAGTTTTTGGTCGACTCGACTTATAAAATAGGGTCCTATCAATATCTAAATAAATAAATCATATTTTTCCCATGCTTGCCTGAACTTTCCGTTCTCGTGGGATAACTATGCTGCACACAACAACTGAGCTACACAAAAAAGCTTTCATTTTCAGACACTTATCACTTACCGTTGTCTGCGTCAGTCAAACCGATGAATGGGCTAACAATTTATTCTAGTAAAAACATAATTACAATTTATTCTAGTAAAAACATAATTAGATGCATAACGGAACGAATTCAGTTCATTAAAGTGCATCACAAAATCAAATCTTCCGCTTTTCTTACCTTTTTGACAGCAATAGCTTTCCTGAGTACATTTTAGGTTTAAGCCAAGGCTCCCAAAAAACCTGTTTATCTTAGTTTGTCTGATTTAAAAATATTTCAGCCAGTTAAGGATTTTACGTAAGGATTCTTGAGATCAAACGCTCTCATGCATGATTATATTGTACGGAATAATCAACAATTGATCTTAAACCATTCCAGACAAGACCAACAAAATTTAACTGGATGGAATCCATTTTGTTGTCGCCGTTTCAGGTTCATAATTAAAAAATGTAAATCGATATGTTTTGTCATTCCATCAGTAAATTTTCTTTGGCATAAATTTCACGCGAGGAAATTTAATACCACGAAAAAATGGTTATTTGAATTTATTATTCTTAGTGTGCAGACATCATGATGGTTTCAAAATTACATATAAAAAAGAAGTTATGAATAAAAAACAACTTGTTGGCCAATGTTTATTCGATCGTCAGCTCTTTTCATAGGTTTTATTTCGTGTTTTGGGATATCGCAAAAGATTTAATACCGCTACTTGAGCTCCACAAGACTGTACAATAACTCTTATGTATGTTTTATAGTACGCTACAAGGGTAGAAGTAATCATACTATACAAAACTAAGAAGTTTAGAAACGGTTTTAAGGGAAAGTCTTAACAACTTCCTGTAGTGTGGGCATCTTCGGGTTCTACGGATATTTATCAAAGATTTTTTTAAGGTTGTTAAAACTAATAAGTTCTAAAATGAGTTTTAACGATGGTGGTAACTAAAGCTTGTAGTATGTGAAATAATAACTAAAGATGTTACTTGGGTACGTCCCCTAAAATAATCCAAACAATCAACTTTGCTGAAGACATTAGCTCCCTAGCTCTTCTGAATCGTAAGTATGAGTTTGAAATATTTGGTGTTCACTAGCGTTTCTTAACGGCAGAATGTTTAACATATTTGATATGCAGCTTGGTTTAACGAAAACACCAGCCTGTCTGATCTTCGTCGGCAAATATATGAGTTCGAGATTTTCAATGCTCACTAGTGCTAGATTATCGAATTTACCAAGTATGCAATGCATAGTCCTCAACCCGGTTTCCGATTTTCTAGTGATCTAACTAATAGTACGGCCCATAAAATAAGGCTGATACAAATATTAATTTTCAATTTTCTTTTATGTCAAAATCCGAAAATTTTGAAGGGGAGAAAAAAAAGATTCATCATTTTTTTGACATCAGTCAGGTTTTTTTTAATTTTTAGAGTAAAAACCAGGTAAAATAATGATCCTGATGACGATTGGAAAAAGTTTAACAACTAGGTATCGTTAAAAATAAAAATTCGAAAAATAACTTTTTTTCATTTTTATTTTGTTTTTGTTCCTGCGAAAATTGTCATTTAACTTTTTATGGTAGCTTTCATATGGAAAATAGAAACGAAACAAAAATGTTATATATGTTTGGTGTTATTCAATCTGTTTACACTCTGTTTTTCAATTTGGACATGATTTTATTTGTTAATTACAGAGGAGAGGAATTGAATGTATACCTTCAAATTTAATAATTCAGCAGCGAATTCTATATTTTTAACGTCGAAGATGGGATGAAATTTTTCAAAGGCCTTGTCGCGAACGTTAGAATTAGAACCGATAGAATGAATTTATACCTGGAGCGATGGAGATTTAAACATATTTTAGAATAAACGGCTTATTCTGGAGAGATGTATTTGAACCTTAATAAAAGTGTGATGAGCGGCTCTGTTTTCTTAAAAACCTATGAGCTAGTATTGATCTAAGTTGTCTTTAACCAAAGGAACAAACTTTTTTTCAAAAAACTTTGCTAGGCATCTGTAGTTATTTCTTTTTATTAAACTCTAACCCCATAAGACGCAAATGCTCGTAAAACCTAGTTCCTGGCAAAAATTTTAATGATACCTTGAAAACGTGTCCTCTTAGACCTCATCATTCTTCTAATACCAAACAAACTAAACTGTTAAACTAGTAAGCGTGACTTTCGAAGGTGGAAAATTGATCACCAGAGTATATGACTTTTGGAGAACTAAACCTTTCATATTTTTGCCGTAGTACATTATTTAGGTTAGCTAGAAAATAATATGACAAAAATGCCCTATACAGAAAATTTATGTCAAAATGTACCAAGGTACCCCGGGGTAAGTTTGACATAAAAAAACGATAGTTCAAACATATTGTTCATTATAATTTAAAAATGTCAATATTTTGCAAATCCAACAACACGGTCACATTTTGGCAACATGTTTGCTGGTGTGTGCATAAATTTGATCGAATAATTTCGAAATTGTGAAATCCTTAGAAGAAAGATGGACAATGAGTCATTAGACGCAGTTACCTCGCTAAACGGGGCAAGTGGGACACATCCAGTTTCATGCGTCAAACTAGTGATTCTCAATAAGAGAGATTCGCGGAAGCTGACATTTTTGTCAATGTGTGAGCCAATCGAGCATAGCGAGAGCTGCAAAGCATGAGCCAAACGAGCATGCGTCCAGTTGATTTTGAACCTTTCTTGATGAGTGTGGTGTACCTGATCCGAATTTTCCGACATGTTTAATTTTACCAATTTTTCCGATCACGAAAACTAAACCGAACCGTTCGCCAAAAAATTAGTCACCAGAATGAGGTCGTTATAACATTCCTGAACCAACCAATTTCACACAGTCTTTGCCCTCTCTTTCCTTCCTACTAATCTTTATTCCTCTCTTTCTCCTCACTGCATCAGCTTCCCGGAAATCACACTCTCTTTTTCCGTATTCTTATTTTCAGTTCAATTCCGTTCAATTCTTGTTAGGCCCTTTCCAGAACTCAATCAGTTAGACGAGATTCAGGTCAGGTGCCACTAACAAGTTTCATGCATATTATTTTCTGCGGGCAAGAAATGTCATTTCACCTTATTTACTTTTCTCCACATCAAAGTAATCGTTATGTATTCGAGTTTGTTTTGATCTGAAGATTGAAAAACAAACTAGTTACTAGGTAGTTGAACGGGAGTTTTCACGGTGATTCTATCACTATAAATAAACTCAACGGTAAGTAATACTTTTTGTTATTGGTTTATTTAGCAGTTCATTATTATTTGCTCCATATTCTACATCATTCTTCTTCTCTACTCTTTCAGACTTGTCCGCATCAGTGGAAAAAAAATACCCGAAATTTGGAATGGAATTCAACTGAAGATCCTGTAGATGAAGTGATCGTCGAACCGGGCTGGTCGTTGTATACCATTTCGCCGACGCAAGGATCTGCCTTCAGTGTTGACATTCCTTTTAAAATTGGAGTCAATTGCACTTGACGCATCGGCTGAAGTTTCCATCTCGGGAAGTTCCAATATTCCTTCTGTGTTGCGGTTTTCGGTGTCGTCTTCGCTTGAAGATTTCTGTACTGATGGTGCTGGGACAGCCAGGGATGCTCTTCTGACGTCATTCACACTACGAGAGTATTGAATTCCATTTGAGCTTACCAACACAACCCTTGCACCCTCTCTGGCAAGGACCTGAAAACGCTCATTGCTGAAATATGGATCGATTTTGCTTCGCCTGTGTTGTGCCAGCAGTACCATGTCTCCGACCTTGATATCGGACTCTTTCGCTTTACGTGATTCATCTGCGTCTTTCTTGCTTTTAAGTTTTGCATCTCCATCTTTTTCACGAACATCTTGCCGGTCAAGTTCGAGTTATATGGGTTCCACAAACTAGTGAAGGTCCCTCTGTATCGCCACCCGACCATTAACTCGAATGGTGTTATTCCCAATCTGGAATGAGGAACTAAGGTGTTCCGATGGTGTACGTACGTTTCCAGAGCGTGACGCCAGTTCGATCCTCTAACTTCGATGCTGCCAATGCCTTTATAATGCCCGGATTTTGTCTTTCCACGGAACCGTTAGTTTGGGGGCATAACGGAATTGACTTGCGCACCTTGACGCCTTTATCTTTCCAATATTTCGTGAAATTTGCGCTTTGGAACGGGGGTCCATTGTCGCTTTGGATTGTTAACGGAAGCCCCCACTGTTTGAAAACTGCATGGAGCGCAGTGTTTCGTTTTATCGGCATCAGTCTGTCTCATCTCATTCGACATTCAAATACCTGGAATATGTATCGACGACAACAAGAAACTCTCCTGTTCCGAATCCAGGCACCTTCAAAAAATCAATTTGAAGTACCTCCCACGGCCTTCTGGAAGGACCCTGCTCGATAGAGGTATAGGAGGATTTTTTTTTGGACAACTGAACACATACATCGCAGTTTTTGACGAATCTCTCAGCGGTGGATGACATGCCAGGCCACCAGAAAAATTGTCTGAGAATCTTTTTCACAGCAACTATTCCAACATGCCCGCTGTGAGGCCGATTGTAGCGCAGTTAGTCGAAGAGATTCAGGCAGAACTGCTCGGTCATCCTTAAAAGGAGAAATCCTAGGAACCGGAGGTTCTTGCGTTGGGCCTCGTATTTTCGCAAATCCTGTGGCCAGCAGTCACATCGCAGAGCGGTTTGGACCTTCTTAATTTCCTCGTCTACTTCGGATTGCCGTTCGATTTCACCCCATGTAATATTCATATATCCTACGTCGAGCGTGTACAAGAAATGATTCTCGTCGTCTTCCTCAACTGGGATCGGAACCTGTGTCTGAGCGATGAGTCTCGACAGAGCATCCGCGACATTCATGTCCCCTGGAACCCTCGAAATGGTGAAGTCAAAGGATTGTAGGCGGAGTGCCCAAGCATCAGCTCTTGATAGTGCTCGCTTTCCAAGACGATGCGTGCCGTTGAAAATAAATTGGTTTGCTTCAGCGTCCGTTCTGATAGTAAAAGATCTGCTGAGAAGGTACGACGAGAAACGCTCTACTCCCCAAACCACAGCAAGCGCTTCTTTATGAGTTTGGGGATACCTCTTCTCGGTAGGTGTCAGTGACTTTGAAGCGCATGCAAAAAATTAGTCACCAGAATGAGGTCGTTATAACATTCCTGAACCAACCAATTTCACACAGTCTTTGCCCTCTCTTTCCTTCTTACTAATCTTTATTCCTCTCTTTCTCCTCACTGCATCAGCTTCCCGGAAATCACACTCTCTTTTTCCGTATTCTTATTTTCAGTTCAATTCCGTTCAATTCTTGTTAGGCCCTTTCCAGAACTCAATCAGTTAGACGAGATTCAGGTCAGGTGCCACTAACAAGTTTCATGCATATTATTTTCTGCGGGGCAAGAAATGTCATTTCACCTTATTTACTTTTCTCCACATCAAAGTAATCGTTATGTATTCGAGTTTGTTTTGATCTGAAGATTGAAAAACAAACTCAAGCATAATTCTTCAATCCGACGTATTTGCAAAAATAAACAAACCGAGATTTGCTTTGCATGGGCTTGACAACGCATAATCTACATATTGAGCCAACAAAAGTATTCCTAAAACCCATTTTTCGATTTTTGAAATAAATTTCAATTCTGCCCTATGTGGCACTTTACTCAGTGTTTTTAATTTGGCTACATACACAATGTGTTTGTAAAGCGACTCAACTGTCAACATTTTCATGCTAGCACATACACCGTACATACGCTTATAGTAAAGCGACCTATATGCCGAATCAAAACATATAATTTGAATCAGCAGATACGTCATACCGTTTCCGAATCACTAAACATGTTGGAAATCGAGAAATTCGGATTTCTACAATTGAAGCTAGCTGACGCGTCGGCAAACTGATGTGGAACATCATCAGTATTCGGTTCTAGACAATATTTCTTACAAATTTCTCACAAGAACTGTTCTCCATCTACTTTTGTTACTCACAGCTCCGTCCGGTGGCTCCTGTTAGTCGAGTTGAAATTGGAAACATTCGCAAACCAATATTCGTTGTAGTTGAACGTAGAAATTGTCGAATTAACGAACTCTATTAGGTTTTAAGGGAATTTGCAAACGCGGTGTATGTGCAACTTCAAAACAATACTGGTGTATATGACGTGACGCATGTGAAAAACGAACTGTCAAACCGACGCATCAAGCAAGGTGTATGTATCAATCAAGGTATGGTAATCGACGAATCATCATGGTCTATGTGAGCAGCACAAAGCAAAACGGTTTATTCGATAATTTCACCAGTTTTTCAATCTAATTCAAAACGGAATCGGAATTGTTTAATAGTGGTTAGAAACAGTGTTCTTTTTTTCAACTTGTAGAAGACACAACAATAGAAAAATGCACACATTTTAAATAGGATTTAAAATGCTTTACAATATATTGCATTGCATTTTTCTCGAATCCATCCAAATGTTAGATACGCCGATTTGAAAAATTATGCTTGAACTAGTTACTAGGTAGTTGAACGGGAGTTTTCACGGTGATTCTATCACTATACGACCTGTGCAGGAGTTCACGAATTTGACGTTTGAGCGGTGCCGAATTCACTTGTTGCCATGGTCACGTAAATAACACGGCACCGCTCAAACGTCAGATAGTGAACTCGTGCATCGGTCCATAAATAAACTCAACGGTAAGTAATACTTTTTGTTATTGGTTTATTTAGCAGTTCATTATTATTGCTCCATATTCTACAATGAGTAATGTAATCCGCTTGAAATTATTTCGGTAAAAGTTGTTTGCATAGAGCATGAAATATGAAATATTTTCCTAATTCGGATTTTTGTCAATTGCGTTATAAGTTGTTGATTTTTTCGGCTGTTTATGGTTTGGAAATGTAGCTCAAAGATCTATAACGAAACAAATTACACTTTTTTAGCAACGAAGCGAGTCATGTCCGTGTACAATATTATTCTCGACGCCGAGCAAACTGAGCACTGCTGGTCTGTTGCCAAATCATTCTATTTTACTTCCGCTTATCTCTTATAGGATCACTACGTCAAACCACATCAGTAAGTCTACCATTGAATATTAGGATTCATAAATCATAGATTTTTCAATTTTGAGTACATATGTTGATGTCACATAGGGATACACCATAAAAATACGTAACGTTTTAGGAAGAAAACGTAAATGTAAGGTGGTGTCACATCGCATTTAATTTTGACTGAAAATTACTCACTAAAAGCGTTAAGAGGTATAAAAATGTATCATTTATAAATTATAATCGAATTGCAGTACGTAAAACATTCAATAATTGACGTATTTTTTAAATGTTTTATTATTATTTGTTATTACTGTTACCCAAGCAACCAATAGTTCGGATTATATACTTAAGCAGTGAACTCCATAGTTTCTTTTAATATAAATATAGTTTCAGTGGAACTTTTTCGTGATTAAAAGAGCACTACGGATATTAACAGAACTTGATTCTTGGAAGAGTACCTCCTGAGCAGTCAACCAGCTGTAAAGTTCAAAACAATTTTGAATTGAACTTCTTTCCTGCTTGAAGGTATATGGGCGACTGAACGAACTTTATGTAAACTTAAAGTTCGATTAATTACTTAAAAGTGAGCAGATTAACCCAAATATGCCCTTTTATCCGAACTTTGGTTGCTTGGGTATGCATGGTGGAAAACCACCTAATGGAGTGGAACCAGGTCCGTCCACTCGGGCTCAGATTGGGTACCACTTCTAGTACTGCATTTGGTCCCTCGTAGTGCAAAAGGTACCCAGTTTGACAGATCGCAGTACACTTTTCACGGTATTCTAGATTACATTATGAGCCATGACATTTTGGGCAACTGCAAGGGACATGAGGTCTTTAATGTGTCTTTGGTGGAACTGTTTCCCGCAACTACTGAATTTGGTAGAAAATATCAAATACAGTCGACTCTCCACATCTCGATGTTCTACATCTCCATATCTCTCCCTATGTCGATGATTTCATAAGTCCCTTCAGTCTGCATACATTTTCACTCTCCATATCTCGATATCCTCCTTATCTCGATATCTCCATATCTCGATGTGTATGCAGTTGAATTTTCGTTCTCAATTTTCTCTCCGTATGTCGATATGATTAATATCGAAGGTTACTAAGACCAAAGTTTTGGGATTCAAAACAAATTAGGAGCGCAAAATGACGTTTGTTTGTGTATTACTTTCTTGGCAACGGAAGTGTTTTTCGATCTAGTATTCATCAAAAATGGGTTCTTTGTCTCGATCTCTCCCTATCTCGATGGTCCTTCGATATCGAGATGTGGAGAGGCGACTGTAAAGTTAAACCACAGACAAACAGACGTACAACTTAGAACAAATTTTCTTCAAAAAACCATCACCCAGTTTACCCATCATCATCTGGTGAGCTTGTTGCACGAACAGGTGTTTCGTGCAACTAGACCGGCAGATGGCGGTAGTGTGAAACGTCAATCACGAAGAAAAACGATGCGCGCGCCTCTGATTGTTAATGTATACTAAGCAACATCTTGACTGAATACACTTTAGAGTGTATTCAGTCATCATCAATCATTTACGCGAGCATACGGTTGCGTAAGCGTATGCGCAGCATTGCAGGCAACACTGCTGTCAAATGTATAAAAGTAAATAAATCGAGCTGTCTGGCTCTCTTCTACTTGAAACTTCAAACAATCAACAAGTGTTATACTCCACTGCACTGTAACGTCAACGCATCAATTTTGACAGGTACTGGTCCTGTTGTTTACAGTTTGGACTTAGTACTTTTTTCGAATCATTCTTAATTCGTAAAAGTTTGCTGCGAGGAGAGGTCAATCACTGCAGATACCCATGGATCGTATTATTCTATCTTCCTACCGTGGAAAATCGTCACCATCAGCATGCTGGTGATAGAAATGCGAAGATGAAAAATGATGGAAAAACGACTAAGTCCGAAACGTAAACAACAGGACAGCAGCTGTCAAATTAAGTGAGGTTAGGCCTCGTCATATGAAGCGCTTATTGAGTCTCCAGAAATTCCCCTCCCGAAAGTGTGTTGTTCTACGTTGGTTCCTCCCGGTTGTCGTAGTTAAGTGAAATTCTCTAGTTCCGATACTAGACAGAAAAGTGGCGACGAGGTTAACTGGTGCGGCGGAGCATTTTTCGGCGTACTCGGACGGCTACTCGGAGCAGCAACACCCTTTCATCTGCGATTGGTGCAGCGGCGGTGGCGCTGATAGGAAGTAATTACGGTGAGAACAACACGGTGCATAGCATAAATCCCAAGGTAATAAGGGAAAAAGTGAGGTGATAACGGGGACAAAAAGGTGATTTCGGTGACAATTTGTTCATTCCGGTGATGTTGACACGCCATTTGCTTTTGGTGGCGTAGGCTGTGTGAAAGCATAAAAGATAATTACCATTGTTGATTTTCTTTTTATTTGTTATTTTTTTGTGAAACGCAACCATTTTGTTTTGACTAAATATTAACAGTGCTTTGCTTTTTCTATTTTGGAAGATAAATTCACAGCGGGCGGCAATCCGGTGTTTTCGGGTGCTGAAAGGATCTTCGCTATAGTGTACGAGTGGCTGCAGTTTCCTTCCCGCTGGGTGGCGGACGGTTTGGTTTCTCTCCCCGCTGGGTGCCGGACGATCATTTTCTTTTCCCGTCGGGTGGCGATCATTAACTAGCCTGTAAATTGCGGTGAGCGTGACGTCGATCGGTGAGTAACAATTTTGTTTTTCTATCTGATTTTGAACATTAGACTGGTTCAATTTGCTTTGCATATTTTTTGTGAAAAGTTTGGAAAGTTTTTAAAATTAGTGTTTTTTATTGTTTTGCTTAGATTTTTGCAAAATGGCGTATGTAGTGGCTCCAAATATTGAACCCTACCGAAAAGGCCAATCTTTTGCGGGATGGATGCGTCGGTTAACGTTCCATTTCCGGGTAAATAAGATACAGGACAATGATAAGAAAGATCAGATGTTCATGCTGGGGGGATTACCTGTTCAGCATGGCCGAAAAACTTTATCCAACCGAAGCACATTTCGGATGAAGTGGCCTACGCTGAGCTAGTTCAAAAGCTCAAGGAACGTCTTGATAGAACTGATTCTGTTCTACTACAGCGTTATCATTTTGGCTCAAAGCTGCAACAACCTGTGAAACGGCGAGCGATTTTGTTTTTACTTTGAAGCTCCAAGCTGAGCATTGCGAGTTCGGCGACCAGAAGAACCGACTCATTTTGGACCGTCTTCTGGTTGGCTTGACGGATAACAACCTTAAGCATCGCCTTCTTACTGAGGACAGTGCCAAATTGACCCTTGATCAAGCTGAAAAGATTATCGCAACCTGGAGATCGCGGCGACTCATACAAGAGCTTTGGCGAACAACGATGGTGTCGGCTTGGTAGGTTTTGTGAACAATAGGTATCCTGTGACTGGAGGAAGAGGAGCAGTTCTTCAGCGAGTGAGGGACTTAGCCCAGAGCTACCGTGGCCCGGTGAAAAGCCGACTTGGTGCGCGGCCAGAAATCGGCCGGCCGAGAATTGTCGACAAGATTCCCGAGTTCGGTTCCAGCGAGGTTCCCAATCCCAGCAGCATAGGCACCGAGATCCATCTGCTGGCTCATCTAATCGCAGATTACAGCGAGGTGACGAGCAATGGCCGGTAGATCAGCGCTATTGTAGCTACTGCAAACGCGGGGGCCATGTACGGAGGAAATGCTACAAGATGAAGAACGAGATGAACAGCAGGGTCTACCATGTCGAAACCCAGGAGGCAGAGAGCAGCACCGGAAGCTTGAGCCAGCTGACCGAGCGACTAGACCGGTTGAGATCTGGTAACTGGGACTCCGATGATAATGATTCAGGTGAATTACAGTGTATGCATGTTACTTCTATTAATAAGATAAGCGATCCTTGTTTATTGAATATTTCTATTGAAAATCACACTGTACAGATGGAGGTTGACAGTGGCTCTTCTGTTACAGTGATGGGCAAAATTTTATACACATCCACATTTGATTTGCCTCTAGTAAAAAGTTCTAAACAACTAATTGTGATAAATGGTTCCAGGTTAAAAGTTTCTGGTGAAGTTGGAGTTAGAGTTAAATATAATGGTAAATCAGCTAATTTGACGCTTTTAGTGCTTGACTGTGACTACCAGTTATTCCTTTGCTGGGTCGACCGTGGTTGGATGAATTCTTTCCCAACTGGAGAAATTTTTTTGCCAATTTGATGCCATTGAACAACATTTCAGTAAATCAAAGTGAAGTACTAATAGCTGAAATTAAACTAAATTTTTCTGACGTTTTTGTCAAGGATTTTTCCAAGCCAATTAAACATTTTGAAGCTGATTTGGTTTAAAAACTGACATTCCTATTTTAAAAAGGCTTACGACGTTCCTTATCGATTAAGGAGAAAGTTTAAAATATCTGGACAAACTTGAAGCAGAGAAAGTGATTACTCCTATTCAAACCAGTGAGTGGGCATCACCTGTAGTTGTTGTCATGAAGAAAAATAATGACATACGACTAGTAATTGACTGTAAGGTTTCAATTAATAAGCTCATCATTCCAAATACTTATCCTTTACCTGTATCTCAGGATATTTTCGCTAGTTTGGCTGGATGCAAGGTTTTTTGTTCTCTTGATTTGGAAGGTGCATACACACAACTATCATTATCAAAGCGATCAAGGAAATTTATGGTAATTAACACAATCAAAGGACTTTTTACCTACAATAGATTGCCACAGGGGGCTTCCTCTAGTGCATCTATTTTCCAGCAAGTTATGGATCAAGTATTGCAAGGTATTGAAAACGTTTGCGTCTATTTGGATGATGTGCTTATTGCAGGAAAAGACTTAAGGATTGCAAAGCTAAGCTTTATAAAGTTTTAGATAGATTGTCTAAAGTAAATATCAAGATTAACTGGGACAAATGCAAGTTTTTCGTAACTGAATTGGAATATTTGGGTCATATGATAAGTGATAAAGGTTTGACACCATGCTCAAGCAAAATTGCAACAATACGGGAAGCAAAAGTTCCAACAAATGTGACCGAATTGAAGTCCTTTTTAGGACTTATCAATTATTATAACAAATTTATACCCAATTTGTCTTCAAAATTGTATCACTTGTACAACTTATTGAAGAACGATGTTAAGTTTATATGGGACAGCAAATGCAATGAAGCTTTTTGAAAATTCTAAGAAATTGTTGCTTGAAACTGATTTTCTTGAATTCTATGACCCTGGCTATGGTTTGGGCGGAGTAATTGCTCATGTTGTTGACGAGGTTGAAACCAATTTGTTTCACGTCTTTTTCGTTAAATGCAGCACAAAAGAAATACCCCATATTACATTTAGAAGCACTTGCACTTGTATGCACAATTAAGAAATTCCATAAATATTTGTATGGTCAAAAATTTACAGTTTTTACTGACCACAAACCATTAGTGGGGATTTTTGGTAAAGAAGGCAAGCATTCAATATTTGTGACAAGATTACAACGCTATATTTTAGAATTATCGGTGTATGATTTTGAAATCCAGTACCGACCTTCAGCAAAAATGGCAATGCGGATTTTTGTTCGCGATTCCCATTGGAGGTGGCAGTTCCCAGTGCATATGATCAAGAGTTTGTGAAAAGCATCAATTTTGGGGACAACTTGCCTATAGATTTCTCAGCTATTGCTGAAGAAACAAAAAAGGATGCTAGTTTGCAGAAAGTTATGAGTTTTATGCTAAATGGTTGGCCTAAAAGGATGACAAGCAATTTGTTGATATTTTTACGAATCGGAATGATTTGGAAGTCGTTGAGGAATGCTTGTTATTCCAAGAAAGGGTTGTAATACCACAAGTATTGCAAGGCGACATTCTAAAGCTTTTGCATGGCAACCATGCGTGTATCGTCAAATGAAAAGATTGGCAAGGCAAACGGTTTACTGGTTTGGAATCAACACAAATATTGAAAGATTTGTTGCTGCTTGTGACATCTGTGCAAGTATGGCAATCGTTCCAAAGCAAAACATAACTTCAAAATGGATACCTACCTTAAGACCATTTAGCAGGGTGCACATCGACTTTTTCCATTTTGAGCATCGCACTTTCTTGTTGATGGTAGATAGTTTCTCTAAATGGTTGGAGGTAGAATGGATGAGAAAGGTACCAACACTTCAGAGGTTTTGACGAAACTTATTGAATGTTTTGCTCGATTTGGATTCCGGACGTTATAGTGTCGGACAATGGTCCCCTTTCAACTCTCATACATTCAAAAGTTTTCTTCAAAAACAAGGCATAAAGGTTTTAAACAGTCCTCCATACAATCCTGCTAGTAATGGCCAGGCGGAGCGACTTGTTAGGACGGTGAAAGATGTGCTCAAGAAATTTCTATTAGAGCCAGGAATGTTAGAGTTGAAGTTGGAAGATCAGATAAACTTATTTTTATTTAATTATAGAAACAATAACTTGACGTTGGAAGGTAGTGTCCCTTCTGAAAAGGTGTTGCTTATTCGCCAAAAATGTTGATCGATTTGGTTAACCCAAAGAAACACTATAAGCAAATGCTGGTACCACATAACCCAATGATGAAGCAAAAGGTAGTCAAAATGAAAATACGATCAAACTGATCAGTTAGATGCACTGATACCGGGGGATTTGTGTGGTACAAGCACAACATTCCACATTTACGCGAAAAATGGATAAAAGCATCCTTTTTAAAACGGTTCTCTAAAAACTTATTACAGATCATGGTTGGAAACGAGGCGATAACTACCGCGCATCCAACTCAAATACGGCTCGTTAAGGAAGGGAGTGGTTCGCGCCAGCCGAGACGATCGATACGAGTGGTCGAAACTGGTCGGTCGATACCGGCTACCGCTGAACCCGAAGGAACGGTCGTGCGAGATGACGATATCCGGCAATTACCGGAACGAAATACGGAGTCTGAAGGAGCAGCCTTTGGAGAAACCGATGTCCGGCAATTACCGGATCTGAGTGACCGTGAAAGAAGAAGAAATAATAGTGCTGAAATAATAGAGCGTAGAGTAGGAAAAGAAAGTTTCCGTCGGAACCGGTAGAGCTTAATGGCCTACTTCGGCGTTCGAAAAGAACTAGAAAAATTATATCAGACAATGAATTCGAATATTACTAAATGCTATATTTTTTAATTATTGAATTATTGTTCAATCTTTTGCAAGAGGGGAAGAACTAATGTATCTAAGCAACATCTTGACTGAATACACTTTAGAGTGTATTCAGTCATCATCAATCATTAACGCGAGCATTACGATCCTCTA
>NW_018736146.1:0-36764 GCF_002204515.2 Aedes aegypti | reverse complement strand
TAATGGATAAAATAAACATTCTGTTTGGAATGTAAAGCCAACTGTATTTTTCTATGCGGGTGTTACTTGTTTTTCTTTATTTTACTTGAAGAAGCTTTTATCACTGGATTTTGGGTGATGCTAAACCTAATAGTACTGCAATAGTCTGTATTGCAACGATTTCATACTTTTGGTGGGTAGTGTCGTTTTTTCATATGATTTCATTGCCGCACCGTGCAGTAAGGCCGTACTTTTTTATTTCGTTGAAAGCATTTTCAGTTTCCAGCTCACTGATTCAAGCTTGCCTTTCAATTAAAACTCTACTGCTTCGTTTCAATCCGACAAACCTGTCTTTTCATCACAGCAAGCGTAGTGTCTTATTTCTTTCGTACTACTTGCGCATCGCGTCTCATAAATCGGAGCCTCACCGCAGCGTGCTGGTCTTTCAATCGGCAGTCCTCTAACTTGAGGAGCTGATTAATTCAAATGAACGACGTGGTGGCCCGCATAGTTTCTCTATTTTAATTTATTACCTAGCATTATTATCGCTAAAATAATTTAAATTCAGTTTCAAACATTTTGATGAATGAAATCAAATGCAACGAAATTTTTACTCTTTCATTTCATCCTTCTTGTTCGTTGCTCTCATTTGAGCAACAAAACGAATGAGTTTGGAAAAAAGGACGCAACAGTTGTTCGTCACCATCAAGATGACACAACAAACCTTCGTGAGTAGAAAAACCGAATTTAGTACTATACCATTTAATTCCACTATAGTTTGTATCTTTACGCGTATTTGGACTGGCCCAGATAACCGTAGCGGTAAACGCGCAGCTATTCAGCATGACCATGCTGAGGGTCATGGGTTCGAATCCCGCTGGTCGAGGATCTTTTCGTAAAGAAAATTTTCACGATTCTTAGGACATAGAGTATCTTCGTACCTGCCACACGATATACACATGCAAAAATGGTCAATCGGCAAAGAAAGCTCTCAGTTAATAACTGTGGAAGTGCGTATATCGACCTTAACTGTAAGGCCGTCTTCAGTGTCGTGTACTAGAATCGTCTAATACACGACACTGACGACGGCCTTACAGATGAGGTCGATATACGCATATCTGTCAAAAGATGCAAACTATAGTGGAATTAAATGGTATAGTACTAAATTCGGTTTTTCTAATGATAGATATTCCACTAAATAGCTCATAGATTTATTATCATCATGTTTAGTGTTTCACAAAATGCTTTGGAAAATGCTCGCTAGATTGAAATTCTACTATGATATTATTGAAACTTCTCGCCAGTTTTTTTGGGACTTTTCCGACTACTGCTAGCAATTCTGCTGGAGACAAAATCTCCAAGGTTTCTCTTAAGCCCACTATAATAACATGGGATCTCGTAAGAAATTTCAGAATCCAGATAAAAAAAAATCCTAGACCCAGTTAGAGATCACCAGGATCTATTAAGCGACATTTGGGTTATTTCATGCGGCCCACATCCTTGAATAAAATCTCGATATGACACGCAATATACTCCAGCCTAAGCACCATATAGAATGTTGAATCGTTTCTTAAAAAAAAAAATAAATAAATAAACGTCATACATAATCTCTATTGAAGAGGGAACGTAGCTTCCAAAAGTTTACGTAGAGTTATCAGAGTTCTGTTTGTTTCTGTTATTGTTGAGTTTCTGTTATTGTAGTAAGCTTCTACATACGCAATTCATGTAATTCCACAATTAAAAAAGTGAGCTGAAGAGGTGAGACGAAACTCATGATTGAAACTCTGTGTGAGTCATAGATTATTTGGTTGCTCTTGTGTCAGTACTTGTGCTTTGTTGAAACGAGCTGTTCCAAATCAGAAGAAAATTGTTTTTTATTAAGGTGAAACCAGTGTTGATAGACTCACACTCAAATCTCAATCAATACGCTCTCCCGTGAGAGCAAACTCATTAGAGATCTGCTTCGCAAATCTCACGCTTGAAATGTTGATGCAAAATCCCTCAACCAACTCATACCGTAAAAAATGATTCAGTCGCAAAACCCATCAAAAACTCGTGAAACCAGAATGTTGTTGTTTACGTTAGAAAGGATCACTATAATTTTACCAGACTAACAAGAAATTATTGCCGTGTGTGAGTAAACTGTGGAAATACGAGACAATGAGTCAAAAAGGTGAGCCAACTCTTCCATGATATTTTGACTGCTGAGTTGCGTGATTGACAACTCACGCATGAAAAATCTCAAGCGTGAGTTTTGAGAAATTGATTTCTCCACAACACTGTGTGAAACATCTCGGAATCCAAAGATGGCTGCCACAATGGCCGACTTGTGCCCCTACTAACGTTTCCAAAGGCACTAAACTGAAGAAATAAGCGCGTGCACCCTAGTTGGTCCGATATCGACAAAGATTGAGCTCTGAAAGGCAGTAAGCCTGAAGCTGACTTACTTTTCAAAATTCTAAAACAAAAGACACAATAATGTTTAGCAGCCATTGGCGTAGCTAGGATTTTTTGCTGGAGGGGCCTAGGGGGGGCCTACGAAATACTTGTTTTACAAATTTCGTAGTTTTATCAGATTTGCATTGATTTTATTAACTTGTTATCTGGCCTCATTTCGCGGCACATCCGTGATATTTGTAAATTTTAATTTTCGCTACGAAAAAGAATGCATTCTTTTTGTAATTCTGTCAAAAATTGTATCTAAAAACTCACAATATCCTTTGTGATTCTTCCACGAATTTTTTAAGGTATTCAATCATGTGATATGAAGAGATTCCTCTCCTCTGAGTATTCATACGGGAATTTCTTCATGAATTATTTTCGTACCTTCCAGTGCTTTTTTTTTTTTTTTTTTTTTTGCAGTCATTATCACGTCTATCTTTTGATACTATCAAATGCTACGATCCCTATGGGTAGTGATAGGGATACTATAACTTCTTGAAAAATGATGAATAGAGATAGACTTTAGTATCTCTATCAATTGATAGACGGATGGAGATACTATCAGCATTTTTTCCATCACTGATGGATCAAGCCTATCTTTATCATCTATCTATGGGGAAAAAAATACTATCAGCAAATTTCCATAGCTATCCCTATCTATCCTATATCATTGAAACCAAAATCTTGCGCATAATGGGAAAAAGCTAATAGAAATAACTCAATGTATGTTCTCATGGGTATTTTCGGAACGGGCGCGACGAGGGGATGACGGAATCTATGTCCGACGCCATTTTGAAATCCAAGATGGCGGCCTCCGGATTAGTGAAATCATTGGAAACCCATGCAATATTTCGGAACGGGCGCAAAGAGGGGATGACGAAAATCTATGTCTGACGCCATTTTGAAATCCAATATGGCGGTTTCCGGATTAATAAATCAATGGAAACCCATGCAATATGGGTATTTTCGGAACGGGCCGATGAGGGGATGACGGAAATCGATGTCCGACACCATTTTGAAATCCAAGATCGTGCCCGTTCCAAAATACCCATATTGCATGGGTTTCCATGATTTTACTTATCTGGAGGCCGCCATCTTGGATTTCAAAATGGCGTCGGACATCGATTTCCGTCATCCTCTCATCGTGTCCGTTCCGAAATTAACCCATATTGCATGGGTTTTCAATGATTTCACTTATCCGGAGGTCGCCATCTTGAATTTCAAAATGGCGTCGGACATCGACTTCTGTCATTCCTCATCGTGCCTGTTCCGAAAATACCCATATTGCATGGGTTTCCAACAATTCTTACACTCCTGAAGCCGCTAAATATGGAATTTAGTTAATTTCTATGCCCATAGTCCAACAATTATATCTATAATATTATCAATTGATAGAGATAGAACTCTATCATTATCAATTGAGAGATGTTGTACTGATAGTATCATCATGAAAATTTTTTGGGATAGGGATACTATCTCCTCTATCCTCTATTCTCTGATAGAAACCGTTCTCTCAGTGATACTATCAGAGATAGGCAAGAAGTGATAGTATCATCTGGCTAAACTGATAGTATCCGTTGTCTATCAGATAGATTGATAGTATCATCGTCTATCTGATAATTTTGATGCCTGAACTTTTGCATTACTTCTGAAAATTTGTTAAGAGAATTCCTGATAGATTTTAAACAATCTGGAACCATACGTATAAGAATTCTGCAATTTTCAAAATTCTTTCAATTTACCTTTATTTAGAATCATGGAAATGTTGCTTTTGGAGTATGAAAAGATTTTTGTACGAAGTTCCTCAAAACGTCATGCGAAGGAAGGAGAAACAACAAAATGTAAACGGCAGCGGTACAATAAAAGATAATTTATAATCTTTTCTCTAGCGATAAATTACAAGATAGATAAAACCTCTCTAATGAAATTACAAATAAAACAGATCTCTCAAGAAGTCCATCAGAATCTTCTTTAGAAATTATGCTTCGAATCTATCTTTGCTTGACTTCTAGTTTTTCTAACATTCAGCCAGAAATACCTCAAAAATGTCGCCCTCATATTACACAAATGTTCAAACCAAGAGTTTGGATTCTGCCAATAACTGGTAAATTGTAAATTTCTTCTAAAGATTCGAAGGCAAAGATATTTCAAAAACAATATTCTTTCCAATTCTTGAATAATCCGGGGGATTTGAAGAAAAATTTCTAGAAAAAAAAAAAACAAAATATAGAAGAGTTTTTGACACAATTTGTGAAGTGTTTTTGGAAATATTTATTAAGGTCTTTTGTTAAACTTTGCGGAAAAATTTAGTAACATTTTTGGAAAAAACTATTTTAATAAATTCACATAAGAATTTCCAATAGAACTTTAGCAAAATATCCAGATCTCAGTATTAGATTTGGCAGAATCAATTATTTTTTGGAGGAATTGCGTGTAAAAACTGAACTTTTGATGCATGTAAGTAACATTTTTAGGTAAATCCGGGAACATCTTCCGGAATCAATTTGCTAATAAAAGTAGACATAGAAGGAATTTATGTCCACCAGGAGGAATTCGCTGCGAAAGTATGAGCAGTCCCACAATATTATTTCTTAATTTCCAAGAGATTTTGCAAAACTTCTGAAGCTACCCTTCAATATTCCTTGAGGAATTTGATTATACTAGAATTTAAAAAAAAACTATAATATGGAAAACGTTTTTTTGAAAAATCTGTTACAAATCTGTTGGATATACTCAAATAATTTATGAAATAATAAGTTCATTGTAAAAATAAAGCTTAAGCAATAAATTTATTCAAACAAAAATACTTCATAAATAAATCAAAATTAAAGCGAGAATTATTGCTGAAATAAAGCACTAGGTCTATTTTGATACATTTTTTCACACAGGGTTAAATTTCTTGACATTCATCTTAACAGAAGACTATGGCCATGCCAAAGTTGAATGTTAAGCCTGATTTTTCGACAAAAATTTCCACTATGTATTATCTAAGAAATTCCTTTAGTAATTTTGTCTGTTTTTTTTCAATTATCTTTTTTTATGTTATACGAGTTTAAGTTAATGTTGGATTCACAAGTGAATTTCATAAGGGAAATCATCATCACCGGACACTTCGAGCAGAATTTGCTTCAAAAACATGATAAATCAGAATGCTGTGAATATGCTGTTTATGCTGAAACAGCATTATTTGAATTATTATATAATAAAAAGAATTTTGGGAATCAAACTTCCGAGGATATTGGCACTTATTTGTACACGGTATTTTTTGTAACGGAGATGTCGAAAAGTTGCGCTAATTGCAACACAACAAGAATCCATTTCTTAACGGACGGTTTAGCTTCGCTTGTAGCGCGATTCACCGAGACAGAACCACCCACGCTGATGCTGTGGTAAGACAAGCGAGGTTTTCTTCACTATAGGAGTACAACATAAAATAACGTAACTTCTGAAGAGATTTTTTGTTCAATAACAAGAGTCATTTACATTGATTCAGAAGATTTGCTTCATGTTTAATTTTTTTTATTATCATCAAAAATTCTGGGGGGGGCCTGGATGGTTCTGGAGGGGGCCAGCCCCCCCCCCCTGGGTTCCCCTGTTCCTACGCCAATGACAGCAGCGTGGGTGGTTCTGACGGTGGCATATCTCGCGACGACTGGAAGGTTAAATATGTTGCAAAAAACGGATCCATTTTGCTGCCAAAATCGGGGCGCTGTCAATAATGGAGCATGCTAAACAAACACGGAACCCCACTGTACTAGGTAATATATATTTTATATCAAACTAGTGGTCCCGGCAACTTCGTCTTGCCATCAAGTAGGCTGTTGAAAAACGCTATGGATCGTCCCATACAAAGTATATAGTTTTCCGTTTACTCATCTATCTGACTTTCCGCGTGAATATCTTGAGATTTCTATACACACAAACACATACACATATTTTTTCCCCCAGCGCTCATCTCAGGAGCGGAAAGCAGAAGTTAATTTTTATATTGCTCTTTTTACGATGTTTTCATAACGGGCGCGTCACGAGAGGAAGGAAGTAGGCTATTTTGGAGGAGTGCTTTATGTCTATGGGCTTTATGGTTGGCATAAGGCTGCCATCATCACACATTCGCACCCCGACGACGCGAAAGAATTGTCGCTTGTTGGTGGGGAGAGTTTTTGGAAAGGTGTTGGGATACCCATCAACGGAGCGTTTGAATTGAGGAAAAACAACAATATATCAAGGGAAAATTAGGGCTCGTTTCCGGTGACGGCGATGTGACGGTGGTAATTTTTCACACGTAATAGGTAGGCGGTTGTGTGAAAATGGTATCGCTTGTGTGCAGAAGGAATGTGGGTTTTACTGTTAGCCACGTGCAAACAATGTGTTTTTGTCTGCCGAGAATTACCGTTTGAATGGCGCAGTAATCAAATTGTTTAGGTACTTTGGAGCAGATGGTTACGGTTTTAAAGTTGAATTTGATTGGGTTTAAAGGACATGGGCATAGCCATGAAACTTCAAGGGTGGGAGCCGGGTATTTTTTATGCAGTGTAAGGAATCACTATAGGTAAAAATTGACTTGAACTAAATCGTGATATTTTTTCATTGATATCTTGTTAAATACTTGTAAACCAATAATTATTTTTGCTAAATTCTAGCTTTTATATTTCGATATGGTTATTCGAGTGAGATGTGGGACTACGGCCCATGATTAATAATTTGAATATAATGTGTTTCGCTTGCTTGGATATGTCGTACTTTCGCTTAGCACGATTAGTTTAAATTATTTTAGCAGATTTCAGCAATGATGATGATTGCTTCCTCCAATAAAAAATTAAATGCATCAATTTCCCATAAACTTTTCATCACTCTTACTTCAATTGACCCATTTATTTCAACAACAAAAGCTTCTATCTTCATTACAATCCGCATTCATCCCATCCACGGTTCGCTTCCGTTAAGGGAATTGAGCAAAAATGGCAAACCTCGGTCTTATCCCATGGGTCCATTTATCTTGACGGCGAACTCTGAGAAGAGCTTTGTGCCAAGTGCCAATCCCACGTCTCTTGGACTTGGCAACTGTCGTCGTGATGGCCCACTCTCCGTCGCCTACTTCGTCCGTCACTCGAGTGTTTATTTATTTACACCTTTTCTTTGCTTCCACCCCCAACAAAAGGACGTCAAAGAGTAGGGTAGGGTGAAATAATGTATTCACGACCCATTCTCGTTCCCGAAGAAGCATCCGGAAAGCGAGCACTGCAAGAAGCGGACCTCTTTTCATCCACTGGCACCGGTTGACAAATAAAACGTATCACACCTCCAACAATTCTGCTTCCGTTCCTTCCTCCGGAGTCAACACCGGCAAGAAACTTCCTTTCCGTTTTACAACTCTGTCAGCACTTTTGCCAGTCCCGTTCGGATTGTTCGTAACGTCGCCCTTTTTTATGGCTGATTGCTGTTGATCTTATCCGTCGACAAACTCCCAGCAGCGAAAAGTGCAATAAAATGTTTCTTTGGAGGGGTGGGAGGGGTTCCAGATACAATCGCAAGCACACAATCGAATGGAAGTTGACATCGTTTATCGATCTCAATCAGAGGAACGAACCTCTTTTGCAGCGGAAAACTAGCCACACGGGATCGAATCGAAAATGCCGGTGCCCATAATCCGCTTATTACATCTTTGAGTGTTTGTGTGTGGAGAAGAACAGAAAACATTAAACAGAAACTGAGCAGAGTAGGCTTGGCAGGGTGTTCTTTACCCGCAAATCTGCCACGTCGCATGATACGGCCTACTGAGACTACGGGGATTTTGAAACCGTTTAGCTAATCCACGTCTACTGCGATGATGGTGGCAATGACGACGTCGACACCGTTCGCCCCTAAGTCTGATTGTAGGCATTTGGAGGAAACTGATTTCATTCGAACGAAAAGCTCTGGATCTGCGGTCATTGCAACGGAAAAGAGCGGGTAAAGTAGTGAGGACATTTTCAATCGCTTTCGCAAACATTGCCACTGGACGTCGTCGTCATTTGGAAACCGTTTAGTTAGTGGTGGGCTCTGCCGACGTCCATTGTCCTCCGGTGGCAGGCAATGTTGATGCGCTCGGGGATGATGATTGGGAATCGGAATCAACCTTGTCCGGGTCCGGGATGGTTCGCAGTGTTTGAATACCTCTAACGCAAATCTAATCTAATGAATCGAACAGCAGAGCCATCTGAATTCTTTTGAACTGCACACTACAGTGCGCAGAGGAGGACGGTCCATGCATCATCGTCAACGCAAACGTCGTCATCGTCGTCAGTGTTTTGAAAGCGTTTCCTAGTTCAGTCCGAACAGGTCACGTACATCCATTCATATTTGATTTAAAAATATCACCTGTTGACTACAGCAAATTTCCATTCCGAACGGGCAACTGAGTTAAGAGGTGCCTAGTAGTCATAGCCACCGCACATCAGTCGAAAACAGCTTTGGCCGTTCTATTCATTTGCATCAATCAGCACATGGCATCGCAGTAGGCTCTGTAGAACGGTGCAAGAGCCGTATTTCCCCCTGGACCGCAGTAGCCTATAGCATTAGACGCTGGATGCAGTGCATTTCTATCGGATCACTGCCGATATGAAGTTCATGTGTCGATTTGAGCTTCGGTCCATGTGGAGGGGAATCATTTGGAGGTGCTAGCTTTGCGGTCAATGATCAATCGCAACCTTAGACAGCGGAGAATCGTTTGAGGTACATTTTGGTGGCAACGCCTATCGGGGTTGAATGGAAGACGACCAGATGTCTCCATAAATAAAGCTTGTTTTTTTTTCAATAAATTACGAATATAATAAATTCTAATCAAATGGTTAAATTTCGCGTATACCGCATTTCTAAATCGTTTCTCGAAATGAAGTGTGATTGATCATGGATTCATGACAACCTTTCATCATGAACTTCCATCTCCTTAGGAATTGACCAAACGAGACGAATGACTTTTGATCTCATTAAACTTTCTTCGGGGGCCTTCCTTAGCCGAGTGGTTAGAGTCCGCGGCTACAAAGCAAAGCCATGCTGAAGGTATCTGGGTTAAAATCCCGGTTGGTCCAGGATCTTTTCGTAATGGAAATTTCCTGGAATTCCCTGGGCATAGAGTATCATCATACTTGCTACACGATAACGAATGCGAAAATGACAACTTTGGCAAAGAAAGCTCTCAGTAAAGCCTGATTTGCTGCTGGAAAGGAATCGCTAAAGAAATTCCTCGCCGATTCCTTGCAGAAATTTTCTACAGCGACTCCCATTTGAACTGACATTTCTTTTCAACTGCGTACTGCGATCAGAAAAAAGCACATTCTTGATCGATTCCTTGCAGAAATTTTCCATGCATCAAGATAGGCCGAGAAATTACTTGTCAGCAGCGAATCAGGCTTAAATAACTGTGGAAGTGCTCATAAGAACACTAAGCTGAGAAGCAGGCTCTGTCCCAGGGGGGACGTAATGTCAAGAAATAGAAGAAGAAACTTTCTTCGTATCATAAAGTTTAAGTGATTTTCTAACTTTCTGTATCCCAAGGTATTAATGAACGCATTAACACATGTCTGCACATAACATATGTGGAACTTAAGAGCAAAAGCGAGTTGGAAAGTTGTACCCCCTTCCAGCAGCTGGCAATTTTGACAGATTGTACATTGGTATGAGAGATAACTTTAAGCCCGAAACACAATGTGAACGGCAGCCCATCTTGATATACAACCTACTTGTCAAGCCCAAGTTGAAACTGATTGGGTCTCATCGATCAAAACATTGAGATTTCTTTCAAATCGGTATTGCCGTTTTGCCGTTTTTGTCGTAATTCCGTTGCATTGTGTTTGACCCTTTACTTCTTGTCTTCGTCTTGCCTGAGAATGATCTGTCAAACTAACCTGAGTATTGCCAAACTTAATTCGTAGCGTAATGAAGGAAAGGCCTTTTTATGTGACAGGTCCGTGTTTGCATCTGTTTATTTCAGTGGAGGATCGATGCCTACACGGGACTGTCATTTCCAAAGAATATGACAGCTTCTGAGTCATCTGATTCGAAACGATTCGTGAAAAGGCCTATTCGAATCTTCGAAGGTACGGTGCTGCCATCTGGAAAAAAAGGTTATTCTATGCGTGAAGTGTATAGAATAATATCACAAATTAACTATTGTAGTTAATATCAAATAAAAAACATAGGCAATAAATGTCAAAATCTAATCACCCCTTGTTGTTTTATAGCCAGCGTAAAAAGCTGGATAGTTTATTTAAATCTGTTCAATATATGTTGATAGACCTTTGATGAACTACAGTATAGACACATTATTTCGATTTTTATTTTTTTTCTCAATGATATGCCTATTCTAAACTTTATCTAATGCCCAACTCAGTACACTTAAGAGAATTCATTTAAATTGTGTTTTAAAATTATTAGAAGCATTTGAAAATTTACTTCCTATGCTTTGTTATGTATGTTCCTATAATAGTGAGTCTTAATTGGAAATCTATGTAAACCACTATTCTTGGAACAGAAGTATGTAGAAACAACTATTACTGGGACATGCTCCTATCGTCATCTACCATTTTAGCGTGACACGTTCGATGGAACGTCTGATTTCTGCTGGAGCAAATGCGGGGCAAGGGAGCTTTCTAAGCAAAAACACAGAAAAAAAAAGTCATAAGGCTATCCTTAAGAATTTCCGCGATAGGACTGACAGCTAAAAGTGTGCATGCGATCGGAAGGGTAAACAAAACATGCGAGTGTTATCAGGGCTTAACATTTTCCTTTGTAATCGAACAGTCACTCCGATCACGAAACGTCAAAAGCTCATGGTAAACAAAAAAACAGCTGATCGCAGCTGTCTCATGCAGTGGCGCGGGAAGTGGGTAGGACAGGTAGGACATGTACTACGCATGAAAAAACCAGGGTAGGACAGTCAAATGATTGTCCTACCCACTATTCAACAAAAAAATTCAGCAGAAAGCAACTCGATCAACGTTGTGCTTATTCTTATGGAAGACACGATTAGGTTTTTCATGGTATTCTCATGTCTAGTAAAGCGTGACAAGGTTTGTGCATGACCCCAAAAGTTCTGGTTCGTGGAAGAACGATTGAGAATATCTATAGTTAAAATGCAGGGAAACTAGCTGTAGTAATTGCTACAAGAAACTTGGGACTAATTACCGTGAGCATTCCTGGAAGTAATTCTTGACAAGTTTCTGGAACATCGATAGGTAGTTATCAGAAGTTTCGGATGAAGTAATGGATGAATCTAATGCGACCATCGTGTTAAACACAGCTCAAATGTGAGGTGCTAGCGATTACTGATTGTGCGTTTACTCTTGATATAATCTATCAAAGCATCAATGAACTTCTTGTCGATTTTCAGAGCAATGCCTATAGAACTCCCAGAATACTTCAAGGGACTCCTAAGGGGATCTCTCCAGAAATTGCCGTCGAGATTTCTTTACCAATTCTCCTCGAAATTCTTCTAGTGATTGTTCAAACAATGCTTAGAAGAATTGCTTTAGGAAATCTTTGGGAGGTATTACTTCGATTTTTTCTAAAACTATCCTAGAATTTCCTCCAGATTTTTTTCACTAATCCTTCAAACCAATTCTCCAGTTGTTATCCAAACATTTCTATAGAATTTCTTCAGAGGTAATCCACAAAGGTTTATTTCAGAGCATTAAAAAAAGCTTGGGTTTTTATTTCAAGAAACCCTTCAAGAAGTCTTCCGCCTGTTCAAGTGGATTATTTCCACGTTTCCTCCCAGAAATCCAAAATTCCTTAAGGGGTTCTTCGATCAAATATTTTTTTTCTAGGAATTATTCCAGCATGTCATCCAAGCATTACTTCTGCAATTTAACCATTTTTTTTTTTTAAGAATCCCATGCAATATTCAAAAATTAATTTATGTTTTCACACCAGTTTATACTACAGCATTTTCTCAAATAATTTATCCGATCCTTTCTTTATAAAATCCATCATAATTCTATCCCGAATTATTTAGGAAATCTTTTAAAACATCCTCAAGAGTCCAGGGGTTATTTCAGAGGTGCTTAAAATTAATATGGATGCCCTCAAAACTTATACAAAATTCATCAGGATTTTCTTTAGAAATACCTCACAGATTTATTTTTCAGGAAAAAAATCCTTGGCATTCCTTGAAGAATCTCTAAAAAACTTTCAAGTCTTACTTAAAATCTCAAAGAATTACTGGAGGGATTACTGTAGAATGGAATCTCTGGACTATATGCCAAAGGTATTGTTCGGATCTTTTAAACTGGTCCTTGAAGCAGTGTGTGGTTCACAGCGGCTCAAAACTGCAATTATATTATTCATTTAAATATTGCTTAGTTAGAGTATATCTTTGACTCACATGGATAGTTTTCCTCGCAATGACAACAATTGTATAGTGTTTATCTTTCTGCCTCTTCACACTGCAATCTCCGTCAGTCTACAACATTTTATAATAAGCACTTCATTTCAAAGATTAATCATAGTTTACCTTGCCTCCGCTTTAATCTGAATCAATCTTTTTATAAACTTCTTCGCTTTTTCTATTTATAATTATCAGCTATGAACACCACCTCGCCGACTTCCAACGGTGCTTGTTCACTGTGCCACTTTGTTCGCCGGTTGATGTGTGGAAGATATTCTGCTAGCCATCTCTTCCACAAACGATCTGCCAACACCTGTGATCTCTTATAACTATCCCGTAGAGCAGCAGCCTCACAACTTGGTAGTATACCATTCTCCGTCTGATTCGTCGGAAGTCCCTTCAAAAAACTATTTGGTGTTAGGGATCCACAGTTTCCTGGTTCTTGAGGAACATAAGTTAGTGGTCGAGAATTCACCAAATCCTCGGCCTCTGCTAGAGTCGTCAACAGCACTTCATCAGTCAGTTTACGCCCGTCATCTAAAACTTCCATCGCCTTCTTCACTGATCGGACCAGTCGTTCCCACACGCCGCCAAAATGGGGCGCAGAGGGTGGATTGAAGTTCCATCTCGTCCGTGAACAGGTCAACGCCTCCGAGCAGTCTATTTCTATCTTCTTGGCGATTTCCTTGCTTGCACCAACGAAGTTTGTTCCATTGTCGGAAAAGAATTCCATTGGAATTCCTCGACGGCAGATGAACCGACGAATAGCCATGAGACAAGCTGGCGTGGATAGACTATGGACTACTTCTAAATGGATGGCTCTTGTCCCAAAGCACGTAAACAGTGCACACCAGCGTTTTTCTGTATGCCGCCCAACGATGACGTTGATTGGACCGAAAAAATCCACTCCAGTGTAGCTAAACGGACGTACGAACGGTGTAGTTCTTTGCACCGGAAGTGGAACCATCCGAGGTGTCACTGGTTTAGATTTGTGCACCTTGCACCACATACATTGTCGAGCCACGTGTTCGACCTCTCTACGGATAGTAGGGATGTAAAAGCGTTGTCTCAGCTCATTAACTACCGTCTCTTTATTGGCATGACCAAACATCTGGTGGTAGTATTCAATTAGTTTAGTAGTCACCGGATGTCTTCTTGGTAAAATATCGGGAAATTGTAGCTCGAATGGAACGAATTCACTTTCTTGTATTCTTCCGTCCATCCGCATCACGTTGTCTTCATCTAGCACAGGTGAAAGCTTGAACAATATGCTGGATCTCTCTATATTTTCAAGTTTCCCTTCTTTGCATCTGCGTAGAATCTTCACTTCGTCCGAAAATGATTCTTCTTGTGCCATTCTCCACAGATGGCGCTCCGCAGCTTGGTACTCGTCTCTGGAAAACGATCGTTCTATTGTAGTTGAAGATTGTCGATTTTTGTGAATAGCAGGATCGATTGGTAGTAATTCGATCGGTAATCCTCGCTGCTTCCGACGAATGTTGGAGATGAACCGGAGAACGCATGCGATCGTTCGCACAATAATATTCCACTTAGCAATACGTGTGCAATCAATCAACGCCTCAGCGCTATCGATATTGTGGAATAGGCAACTAGCTCGAAGTTCTACAGCAACGTTCGGCCGAGGAGGCTCTGGATGTGGCCACTTGTCTTCTTTTTCATACAAGAACTTCGGTCCGATAAACCATTGGCTACCGGATCTGATTTTTGATCCATCCTTCCACTTCGTCAAGTCATCTGCGATATTTAATTTCGTACGCACCCACCACCACTCGGAAGGAGCCGTCTTACTCAAGATTTCTCCGATCCTGTATGCGACGAACACTTTGTATCGGCAGTGATCCGATACGATCCAGGAATACACAGTACTCGAATCTGTCCAAAAGTGCACGCGTTTTACTGATAGGCTAAGGTTCGCTCTGATAGTCTCGGCAAGTTTCGCTCCTAATACTGCAGCCATTAACTCCAGCCTCGGAATCGAATACTGTCTCAGCGGTGCCACTTTGGATCTAGCCTGCACCAGGAAATATGCTACACAGCCATACGCTACTTCACTAGCGTCCACGAAAACATGTAGCTCCAACGAATCATAGTCCAGCGACACGCCACCCTCAAAATAATGACGAGGAATTTTCACCTGCTCTACCTCAGGTAATAGCGCTGTCCATCTCTGCCACTTCTCGAAGCTCTCGTCGTTTATCTCCTCATCCCAATCACAACCTGTGCGCCATAGGTCCTGAATTAACACCTTCCCATGGATTGTGAACAGTGTCAGTAGCCCGAGTGGATCGAACAAACTCATGACGATGCTTAGGACGATTCTCTTACTCGGTCGCTGATCACCAGACAAATACGGATGAATATTCTCCTGCATTTTCATCGTGAACGTGAATACGTCCGCTTTGGGGTCCCAAACGATACCCAACACCCGCTCGTTTCCAGTAGATTTGTCAGCATTGATATGGATAATTTGATTCGATTTTGACTCACCTAACTGCTGAAGTACGTCGGCAGAGTTTGACACCCAATTCCGAATTTCGAAGCCTCCCTTTGAGTGGATGAACCGCACCTCACAGGCCTTCTGCACCGCCTCCTCGACGGTCTCTGTGCTGTCAAAATAATCGTCCACGTAGTGGCGGTTGACGATCGCATCGACAGCAGCTGGGTAACGATCCACAAACTCCTTGGCGTTTCGATCCTTCACGTACAATGCCTGACTTGGTGAACACGTTGCTCCGAATATGGCACAATCCATCACGTAGATTCTTCCACCATACATGAACCGCAAGGCTTGCTTATCTTCCGGGCGGATCTGCAGCTGGTGAAACATTTCCCGTATATCACCTCCGAACCCGATACGATATTGCCGGAACTTGCACACCACCGACGGCAGCGTGGTTAAAAAGTCGGGACCCTTCAAGAGCTTCGAGTTCAGTGAAATACCTCCAACAGCGGCGGCAGCGTCCCATATCAATCTCACCTTACCCGGTTTTTTCGGATTGACAACGACGTTCAGGGGCAAGTACCATATCTTCTGATCGATATCCCTCAGTTCTTCAACCGTCGCTTCGTGGCAGTACCCTTTCAACTGATACTCGATCAACTGATTTTCAACGTTTTGCTTTAACAGTGGCATTTGCAATAAACGTTTTTCAAGTGTCTTCATGCGGCGCGTCGCCATCGGGTAACTATCCGGCAATGAAGGATTCTCCTCTTTCCACAACAGACCCATGATGAACCTGTCTCCTACACGCTTCGTGGTTTCCTCCAGTATTTTACGTGCGCGTCGATCTTCTGGCGATTCCGGTATCACCTCTACCGAAACTCCCGCCTCTTCCAACATGTAGTGCGACTTCAGAAGATCATGCAGCTCCTGATTCGATACACCCTGGCAAGTGTGATGACCGACATAAGCTGTACGCAAATTGCCTCCTTCTTGTGGGCCATACACTGTCCATCCAAGTTTAGACCTGATTGCTATTGGTTCGCCGTCCTGTCCGACTCGTGACTCGATGGGAGCAAATAGATGTAAGTGTTTCAAACCTATCAAAACCTTTGGCGAATCATTTTGGGTATTCGAGTAACGGAAGTTTTCGCAGATGGCTATAACGTTCCGCTAGTTCCTGATAGTTCAACGACTGCTTAGGTAACTTTAGTTCCTTCACGGTGTGAACACTGTTCATCGGAAACGATTCTTTTGACCCAACAGCAGAAATAGACAGATTAAGTATAATTGAATCTCGTTCCAATCTGCTCAAACCTGCTGTCCATGTCACTCGTAGTGGCTGTGGCTTTCCGTTCGCCTTCAATCGATTTGCGATGGAGCTTTCAATCAGCGAATACGAGCTACCTTCATCGAGGAAAGCCATTGTAGTTATCGACTTTTCCCCGAAGCTCAAGGTTACCGGAATCATTCGGAAAATTATCGGTAACTGGACAGCCGCGCTGTGAGTATTGCAGTCCGATCGCATTTCTGGCATTGGACTATGTAACAAAGTGTTATGCTGACCTTGGCACCTTTCGTACTTACACCGGATGTTTGCCTTGCACCGACTTTTCCCGTGACCATTCAAACACGATGGGCATAGCTCAAATCGGTCGACTACCTGTCGACGTTGATGGACACTCATCTTCCGAAATTCTTCGCAATTCCTCAATCGATGATCAGTGCGACGACATACCGGACATGGCGTTCTAGTATGTTCTGGTTTCGACGAACCTTCGAGATGTGTGTTGATGTGACTTTCGTACTCTTTCTGTTTTCCTCCTTTAGACTTGCCGAGACGATTACCAGGATCAGAGGGTGCATCGGTTATTCCAGTTACTTCACTAGCCGTTGAAACTAGATCGGACAGAAAATCTGATAGCGTACGCAGGGTAATCTTGGAGTGTTGTCTCTTGAATCTAACCCAGTCCATTTTCGTCGATGGTGGTAGCTTCCCAACCAACTCCTGTATCAGCAATGGGTTAACTAAATGATCGTTCAGCTCCGTTGCCTCGAGATGGTCACATAGCTGCTGAACTACCATCCCGAAACTAATGAACGAGCCTAATCGGTCTGATCTCGGGGGTTCAGCCTTTCGCACCTTCACCAACAGTGTGTTCAGCAATTGCTCTGGCCGTCCATATAGCATCCGCAATGTGTCAATTATTTGTGGAACTGACCCCGGCAGCAACATCCGGGTGCACACCGCCTCCCTGGCAGGTCCTCTCAAACTCTCCTGCAATCGTGCAAGATTCTCTAGATTTGAGAACCCGCAGGCCTTCGTCGTCGTATTGAAACTGCTGATAAAAATCGGCCATTCGTCTGGCCGGCCGGTGAATACTGGCAGCTTTCTCGATAAAAACTGTCTCGCAGACATTTGGGCTCTCGTCGGAACCGCTGCATCTCTCCGCTTACGTTTCTTCTCATCGATCTCTTCTTCTTCGCTCGTATTACAGCTGGATGATTCGCCCAGATCCTCTACAAGTGAATTATCTAGGAAACTTCCTTCTTCGCTTTCACATTCTTCTTTCGATTCTGTTTCTTCTTTCTTTGCTTCATGGCCTTTCTTCTTCACAATGGATATGGTCGACTGTAGCCGATCGGTCTTCTTCTTTGTTCCAGCTGTGGACGTACCTTCTTCCGGATCCGCTATCGGAGTGGAACTCAACGGGCCTATCGGTAATTCTTCAAACTTCGCTACTCTCGTTACTTTGCTATTAGTTGCTAGTCGTTTCGCTTCTTTCTTCTGATTTTGCAACTTCTGGATCTCCGATTCTACCCGCACTTCGCTATCACACAGCTGTTTCAACTGATCCTGCAGCTTCTTCTTCTCCATTTCCTTTTTTTTCTGGAAAACCGATTTCGACGCAATTTTCATCTCCAAAATTTGCTTCTCCAGGACCCACTCCATTTCCAACTTCTCATTTTCTAGATCTATTTGAGCCCTGGCCAGCGCTAGCTTTTGTTCCATTTTTCTCTTCAGACGCTCTTTCTCCACCTTCATCCTTTTCAATGCCGCAGAAACTTCTTCGTCTTCCGAGATTGTCTTGAATTTTTCGGTACCGCTTTTACCAGTTTCATCAATCGTATCATCCACCGAAATCGCATCTTCCGCTTCACTTTCCTCATCACTTGAGTTATTCGGATCCTTTTCTCTGCACGAAGAACATCGCCAGTTTTCGTCGTATTCGACTTCCGATCCTACACCAGCGCAGCTGAAATGGAGCCATACTTTGCAGCCTTCGCAGAACACCATATGATCCTCTTCATGATCCGGACGGGTACAAATCGCGCAGTTATACGCCGTCTTATCATCAGTGAGGTTAGATCCGTCCCCTGATAACTGTTTATCCATTTCTGAGGATGTTCGGATCTTTTAAACTGGTCCTTGAAGCAGTGTGTGGTTCACAGCGGCTCAAAACTGCAATTATATTATTCATTTAAATATTGCTTAGTTAGAGTATATCTTTGACTCACATGGATAGTTTTCCTCGCAATGACAACAATTGTATAGTGTTTATCTTTCTGCCTCTTCACACTGCAATCTCCGTCAGTCTACAACATTTTATAATAAGCACTTCATTTCAAAGATTAATCATAGTTTACCTTGCCTCCGCTTTAATCTGAATCAATCTTTTTATAAACTTCTTCGCTTTTTCTATTTATAATTATTATTTACTGGTTTAGCTAACAAATAGTTCTTTAATCAATTCAATAGATCTTTAATACGTTTTATTTACCTCCACTATCTTAACTAGTCTCCAACACATCGCTATATAAGACAGTTCATCATCGGCCGGTAAATAGCCTTAAGGTACAATCACATTTTCCTCTTGTATGTAGTTGCACGCACGACTCGATGCCTCTACAGGTATTCTTGAAGAAATCCCGATAGCTGAGTCACTGGATGAAATCTTGGAAAAGTTAGGAATTTCGTGAAAAATTTCAAATATTTTTTGGAGTAATTCAGTTGATTTCTGAAATAATCTTTGGAGAAAATTTCAATTTCTGTGGTTCTCCTTGAGAAAACCCTGGTTGAATCTTTTTGGTCTGATTTTTTTGGCAAGAGATCTCTAATTTCTTATTTTTAAGGCACTCAGGGGCCCAGATAGCCGTAGCGGTAAACGCGCAGCTATTCAGCAAGACCAAGCTGAGGGTCGTGGGTTCGAATCCCACCGGTCGAGGATCTTTTCGGGTTGGAAATTTTCTCGACTTCCCAGGGCATATCTTCGTACCTGCCACACGATATACGCATGCAAAAATGGTCATTGGCATAGTAAGCTCTCAGTTAATAACTGTGGAAGTGCTCATAAGAACACTAAGCTGAGAAGCCGGCTCTGTCTCAGTGGGGACGTAACGCCAGAAAGAAGAAGAAGAAGGCACTCAGTCGCTGTGAAGTCGAAAATCTTTCTTATTTTTCTGGTATTTTTTGTGGGTCAATTTTTTTTCCTAGCTTCACTTTACACAAAATATTTGCCAACGTTTGTCCTACCCATGGTTTCGAACGTGGACGCGCCTCTGGTCTCATGGATTGCCTTATTGAAATATCGAACTACATAGAGTCTGTATCCTTTGACAGATTCACGTACTGTCTTCAGTGGCGTGTACCAGACTCAATACGAGGCACGTTGCTATAATAATTACTTTCAATTTGTTTCTGTTTTTTCCTGATCCGGATTAAGGAATTCTAGATTATTCTAAAGCAGATATTTAATAAACAGAAAAAATATAATCTCTTTTGCTAATAATTTGATGTTTTAAATTATTTGATTACAATTATCTTATCTCTGCTTTTTTCAGGTATGACAATTGCAACTGGATGAGAAATCGTTACAGGTAAATGAAACTAATTAAACACTAGCCCTCAATCTGCAATCTTTTGAAGAAATTACTTTATTTTCCCATGGCAATTCTTTTTCAAAGTTTGGAAGACTTGTGCAGTGTCAGATTTCATTCATTTGTGCTCAAATTTTGAAAGAATCTTACCTAGAATTTAATTACTGGTATGGAAATAAAACCGATATTTTGAACCACCTCAAACCTTTCACGTCCAATCCGACATTTTTTTTTTGTATTTACTAATAGTGCCATAAGCTTTCAAAACTCTCGAAGATTTTTCCTGCTGACCCGAACTTTTATACAGTTGTGGTTTAATAATATTCAAAATAAAACAGCTTCACAGTTTTTTAGGCAACCGCTTATAATGGGAGCTTCACAGTATTTATACTTGTTTGAAAAACTTGCTATGACGAGTAGTATACTCTAGCCTTAGAACATTTGGTAATGTTGAATCGTCTTTTAAAATCGAAGGTCATATAGAATCTCTACTAAAGAGGGAGCGTACCGTAAAACGGGGTAACTTTGATAGTTTTTTCTAAGAAAATTTGAATATTTTTGCGTGCTGTTTCAAAGATTTACTATTTATATTTTTAAAACAAGTACAGGCATCCTGGCAATCGATTACAGTCGATAAATTGGCAAACGATTTATTTTGAATGGATATATGATTTTTCATATAATCGAAAGTTGGTTTTCTGTTTTGGGGTAACTTTGATAATGGAGTATGAATCGTACAAAATTGAATGAATTACGAACATTTGTAGGGCATTGCATACCTCTAGGCGTTTAACGTTATATGGAAATTTCTGACTTAGTTTACAAAAATGGTCCCAGTTTGTGAAAATGCTTTTCGCTAAGAGATTTGAGACCGTATTCAAGTTCTATGATAACTAGGCTGTCAAAGATAAGTGGCCAACTATTCAAAACTACATCAAATAGTAATCGTAGAACAGAATGTTTGTAAGCGTTTCGAAAATGCTAAAATTGTGTAAATTTTTTAAATTTGTATAAAAAGCTTAAAATGTTCTTGATTCAAATGAAAACCGCTCCTACATGAAGTGTCATACCAATATTCTTTAGTCTTGCATTCGTTTTGCTTAACTGATTAACAGAAATTATGATATTTCGATTAGTATGTGGTGGGTTACGCACTATCAAAGTTACCCGCATTATCAAAGTTACCCCGTTTTACGGTACCTCTAAATAATTAATGCAGATACATACACACACATACATACTTGTACCACAGACAAATATTTTGAACACTCTCAATCGTATTATTTTCTTCATTCTTAATTGATCTTATTGGGAACAAATCGAAGTTTCCATTTAAAACTTAGACTTTTGTTGTTCTTTTTCGTTGTACAAACGAGCAGTTCTAAATCTTCAGAACAAGGTTTTTTCATAAGGTGCGCCACAAACCAGCAGACTCAAGTGGGCTGATCACGCAGTATGGATGCCTGAGAAAAGATGTACCAAATCAAGTTTAGATACTAATATAGATTAATGACTTTATGAAACGTTACGACTACATAACCGTTCCGAAGTGAAAAGGCGTGTATGTGAGCCATATTAGTTGGTGTAATATGGGAGAATATCGACGAATATGAAGCTACCAAAACAACCAGAAGTCGCATAATAATTAACGTAAAAACTCGTTTACTAGTACAAATAACATCACAACCGCACAAAACGGTGACACACATCGTTTGAGTTACGAGTTTCCTCGCATAAACGCTATTTTCTGAATTCATCAGTGCATTTCGTTTCGCCCCGTATAGTCGTACAAGGTAAGTCGGATCGATCCGTAGCAGCTTTCACATCTACTTTGTTATCACAAATTAAGTCGCATAAGTGTTCAGATTAGTTCGCAATAAAATCGGCACACTCGCATTGTTTGTTATTTTTCATCATATAAATTATTCACATACAGGGGATAGGCAAAATGATTGAGATAGGCAAAATTTTGCCCAAATTCAAATGCCTTTAACTTTATGAAAAATGGATGAAATTGGATGCATCTGGAAGCAGTCGACGGCAAATTTGGTCCAGTTTTAGGAACTTCCTTGGCCATGCATATTGGCCACTGGACACCGGAGATGTTCCGGATTTTCTGAGGTCATGTCCAAATGTCATTTTTTTTTGTCGCTTCTATTTTTGTGCGGTGTAAAGTTCGATAGATGTTTGCAATTTTCCTAGAAACTAGAACTAATAGGAAGTTGAATGCCACCGGACGCATTAAGATTGGTTGGAAATCTTCAGAAATATTACCATTTCCGTAAAACTGGTTCTTGAAAGCATGGTCAGTCATGTTTGTATTTCCAATCATGTTAATATTATACGGAGCTATATCCAAGCGGACACTAACCTTAAAAATGATGATTCCTGCAGTATACTCAGAACCATTAGATGCACAGACTACACTATAGAAGGTTCCAAGTACCCTGGGGGAAGTGGTCAATTAGGAACATATCCGGAACCATATCAATATGGGCATCAAACTTCATGATTTTTGAAGGTTATGCTTTCCGAAGCATTTCCAGCATCACTGGCTGCCATGACCACTTTATAGTAGGTTCCAGGTGCCCCGGGGAATGTGGCCGATTCGGAACATGTCGGGGTATCTGGAACCTTCTATAGAGTGGTCCGTGCATCTAATGGTTCTGAATACGCTGCAGGAAACATCATTTTTAAGGTTGCTGTCCGCTTGATAATAGCTCCGGATAATATTTACATGATTTGAAATACAAACATGACTGACCATGCTTTCCGGAACCAGTTTTACGGAAATGGTCATATTTCTGAAGATTTCCAACCAATCTTAATGCGTCCAGTGGCATTCAACTTCCTATTAGTTCTAGTTTCTAGGAAAATTGCAAACATCTATCTAACTTTACACCGCACAAAAATACAAGCGACAGAAAAAATGACATTTGGACATGACCTCAGAAAATCCGGAACATCTCCGGTGTCCAGTGGCAAATATGCATGGCCCAGAAAGTTCCTAAAACTGGACCAAATTTGCCGTCGACTGCTTCCAGATGCATCCAATTTCATCCATTTTTCATAAAGTTAAAGGCATTTGAATTTGGGCAAAATTTTGCCTATCTCAATCATTTTGCCTATCCCCTGTATATCACCTCCACTTTCGTACGTATAAGGCCTTTTCGCGACATCTCATACGTGAAACTATGCACACATAAGCATTCTGGTTGTAACCTGCTATTTAAATGACTAAAACATAATACGCGATAATATTTGCAGAAGCTTCCATTTTTTAACTATACTCAAATATGTTGCCAAAAACGAGGCTTCCAAAAACGGAAGCCCACTGCTTCCAGTGGACGATTTGACGTTTGAAGGAAGCACCACACTAGACAATGGACTAGCGTGCAACGCCCAATGGCACAGTCGAAATACTTTCCTGACGAAGCGGGCATTGAACCCATACTCCTTAACACACTGCAGCTAAATGCATGGTAACACTAACCGTAGGACCACGAAGCTCACAGGTTTATTTACTTTTATTATTAGGGGTCATGCACAAATTATGTCACGCTCCAAGGGGGGGGGGTCAAGCCAGGCGTGGCAAGCCTTATTAAATTTTCGAAGTATTCATACAAAAAAAATGACAAAGGGGGGGAGGGGGTCGAAAAAGTCGAAATTTAGCGTGACATAATTTGTGTACCATCCCTTATTATATTTTATGCATTGAGACATACGCCAAAGTTTTCAATTTTCGTGCCCAGGGATGCGACGTGTCCGTGCATAGGAAAAGTTCAGAAAAGTCTCTGGGATAGTCGAAAAAACGGGAGAAATCTAATCTGTCATTTTGTAAGGAAGATAACATGCCATTTTTAAACAGCCTACTTGATGGCAAGACGAAGTGCACCGGGACCACTGGTATATAAATATTAGGGTGCCAATGAAAATCGATTTTTCGAATTTCAAAAAATGGAAGTGCTCAAAAGTTTTGTCTCCTTGAAAAAAGTCCCCATGCAAAATTTGAGCTCAATCGGACTTCATTAAGTGGACCCCCAAAGCAGTCAAAGTTTGGCTTTTTTGACCCATGAAAAATCTCCATGAAATCACCGAAATCGATTGTTTTTTTGATGGCAGATGTCTAAGAAATGGGGGAGTGAATTGAATTTGAAATGAACGATTTGAATTCAATTGCTGAGAAATTCAAGGCAATAGTATTGAAACATATCCTATATCATTGTTGGCCACTGGAAGCATATTATATGTGATATTTCATTAGGGTGGTTCATTTACTAGGGTGGTTTTTTTTGTTAAAAAATAAAAAAATAAAAAATTGAATTTTAATTGAATATTGAAAACAATAGTATAGGAACATCCCTCACATTTTCGTAAGCCATTTTCTACATTTAATATGTGGTATTTTATTAGGGTGGTTCACTTATTTTCCATTAGGGTGGGCCTTTCTGTCGAAAAATCATAATTCGAATGGGATATTAAAAACAATAGTATTTTATCACCTCTTTCATCATCGTAGGGCATTTCCTTCATTAGATTCGTGATATTTTATTAGGGTTGTTCACTTATTTTCCATTGGTGTTTGCCGAAAATTAAAAAAAAATCAAGTAATTTTGAATTTGATCCTTTTAGTATTTTAACACCTCTTTTATAATCATAGGCCATTGTCTTCATTTTTGTTTAGAGAGGCTTTAAATTCCTCTGAATTCATGCGCCTCTAGTTCCATTTGATATGCGACATCATCGTAGGACACTGTTAACATATTTCATTAGGGAGTTTCTCTCATTTTCCATAAGGGTGCATCATTTTTCGTACAGTTTGAAACCATGATTTCTCGAAAAAGTTTCGTCCACTTTACTTAATTATGGTCTCATTGTAAAAATTTCAACCTTAATATCTACAGACCGAAAGATTATGGTGTGGACTACTACATAATATTTGCGTAATGTTCGACGAAAAATGTAAAGGTAACTTAGTTAACAACAAAAGAGTTTTCTAGAAAGCCTCTCATTGTTTGAAAGGTCCTTTTGAAAAGTTTTGCGTGATTTTCATTCGGAATGCAACACTTCACTAAGCTGAACCAGTTCGGAGTCCTCGTCTCATACAAAATCCGCTTGCTACTTCGTGATTTCAGATGCACTCATCTCAGAGATCAAGCATTGAGCCTCAGTGACCTTTCCAATTTAGTTTTACAAATTCCGAAGGAAATTCCAGAGAAAATTCTGAAGGAAATACCGAAGGAAATTCCAAAGGAAATTCCAACGGAAATTCCAGAGGGAATTACGAAGGAAATTCCAGTGGAAATTCTGAAGGAAATTCCAGTGGAAATTCCGAAAGAAATTCCAGAGAAAATTCCGAAGAAAATTCCAGACGAAATTTATCAGGAAATTCCAGAGGAAATTTCGCAGAGAAAATTTCCAGAGGAAATTCTAAAGGAAATTCCAGAGATAATTTCGAAGAAAATTCTAGGGGAAATACGGAAGGAAATTCCAAAGGAAATTCCGAATGAAATTCCAGAGGAAATTCCAAAGGAAATTCCAGAGGAAATTCCGAAGCAAATTCCAGAGGATATTCCGAAGGGAATTCCAGAGAAAATTCCGAAGGAAATACCGAAGGAAATTCCAGAGGAAACAAAAATTATAGAGGTACTTCCGAAGAAAATTCCGAAACAATTTCAAAGCTTCAAAAGAAATTCCGAATCAAATTTAGCATGAAGCTCCAAAAGGAATTCCGAAGGAAACTCCAGAAGAAATTCCGAAGCAAATTGCAAAGTAAATCTCGACGAAAATAACGTAGAAAATTCCAAATCAAATCCCGAAGGTAGCTCCAAAAGAAATTCCAAAGCAAATTCAAAAAGAAATTCCATAAAAATAAATCCGAATGGATTTTTGAAGGATGTTCCGAAGCAAATTACAAAGAAAACTCGGACGAAAATTGCGCAGAAAATTCCAAATGAAATTCCGAAGCCAGCTCTAGAAGAAATTGCAGAGGAAATTCCATAAGAAATTTCAAAGGAACTTCCAGAACGAATTCCAAAGGTAATTCCGAAGGCAATTCCAGAAGAAATTCCGAATGAAATTCCAAAGGAAACGCCAAAGAAAATGTTGAAGAACTGAAGAAGGAAATTCCGAAAGTAATTCCAAAGAAATCCAAAATAACTTCCTGAAGCAACTTACTGAAAGAAATTCATGAAGAAAGAATGCAAAAAGAAAGGAAATTTCCGTAAAAAAATCCATTATAAATAAAATTCCGAAATCTCCATAGGAAATTCCAAAGGTTATTCCAAAGGAAATTCCGAGGAAACTCTATAACAAATTTGGAAGTAAACTTCAAACGAAATTCCGAAAGAAATTTCAAAGAGCATTTTGAAGGAAGTAATAAAGGAATTCCAAAGGAAATTCTGAAGAAAATTTGATAAGTAGCCTCAAAGAAAACTGCAAATGAATTTTAAAGGATACTCCTAAGGAAATTTCGACGGAAATTCCAAAGTTAATTAACGGAATTTCCGAAGCAAATTTCAGAGGAAATTCTGACGAAAATTGCGTAGAAAATTCCAAATAAAATTCCAAAAAAAAATCCAAAGGAAATTCCGAAGAAAATTCCGTGGAAAATTTCAAAGGTAATTCCAAAAACTCCATAGGAAAACCTTCAAAATATAAGGGAAATCCCGGAAAAAAAATAAAAAAAATGAATAAAATTCTAAAAGAAATTCTGAAGCACATTCCAAAGGACATTCCGACGACAATTCTGAAAAATATCCTAAGCATATTCAAAAGGGAATTTCTAAGGAAATTCTAAAGAAAATTCCAAAGCAAATCCCGAAGCAAATTGCAATGAAAAAAAGAAGTTAAAATGAAATTTCGTAGAAAATTTCTGAGGAATTTTCTATGGAATATCCAAAGCAAATTTGTAAGGAAATTGTCAAGAAAACTCTGTAGAAACTCCAAAGAAAATTGTAAAGGAAATTTCTAAGAATATTCCGCACTAAATTTCAAAGGTCCAAAAGAAATCCCAAATGAAATTCCGAAGAAAGCTTCAAGGAAAATTTCGAAGGAAATTCCAAAGTAAATTCCAATGCTTCGAAAGAAATTCCAAATAATATTTCGAATACAATACTGAAGGAAGTTCCAAAGATAATTACACAGGATATTCCGAAACAAACTCTAGAAGAAATTCGGAAGGAAACTCCAAAGAAAATTTCAAAGCAAATTTCGAAGAAAACTCAAGAAGAAACTCCGAAGTAAATTTCGAAGAAAATTCCCATGAAAAGTTCAGAATGAAATTCCGACGGACACTTCATAGGAAATTTCGAAGGAAATACCACAGAAAATTCAAAAGGGCACTTCTAAAGATACCGAAGAAAATTCCACAGGATATTCCGAAGCAAATTCAGGATAAATTTCCAATTTCGATGAAAATTCTGTAGAAAATTTCAAAGGAAATTTCGTAGAAAAGTCCAATAAAAAATTTTAAAAGGAATTTCGAAGGAAATATAAACTAAACACTTTTGTTGCCCTTCATCGTCGCCCATCAAGCTATTGTCATAATTTGAATACGTCAAAAAATATTTCATTCCTTTTTTATCTGTATTTTGATTATGGCAGTTAGAGTTGTGCTTAACTGAATTCACTGAATATTGTTATTGGAACGTTTTATTTTAACTATTCAAAAGAAAACCCTAATGAAAATATCTTAACGAAGCGTTGCATGCCAATGAAGAATCATGATTCAAAACAAAGTTGATTTGTTAGATCTGTTGAGAATATTTTTTTTTTTTAATTTACAAATTAAATGATCACCCTTATGCAAAACTGAGGACAATAGCCCCAATGAAATATCACTTATTATATGTTAACAGTGGCCTACGATGACATAGGAGATGTTTAATTACTCTTGTATTTATTATTCCATTCAAATTCTCATTTTTTTTTTTAAAGGACCACCGTAATGTAATATAAGTGAGCCTTCCCAATGAAATATCACGAATCTAATGAAGGAAATGGCCTACGACGATGAAAGAGGTGATAAAATACTATTGTTTTTAATATCCCATTCAAATTATGATTTTTCGACAGAAAGGCCCACCCTGATGGAAAATAAGTGAACCACCCTAATAAAATACCACATATTAAATGTAGAAAATGGCTTACGATAATGTGAGAGATGTTCCTATACTATTGTCTTCAATATTCAATTAAAATTCATTTTTTTTTATTTTTTTTTAAGTAGATGAAAAAAACAGTGTTTTGTGCAACATGCTCACCACCCAGATTGGAGGCTTTGCATGTGCAAAATTTCACTTATAAGATGTCGAGAAATGGCTTTCTACGTACAAAAGTGGAGGCGATATACGTGTCTATATTTTATGATGAATAATAGCATACCATGCGAGTGTATACATTTTCAACCGAACTAACCAGCGATCTTATGCGACTTAACGTATGATAACAAATGTTGATTTGACAGCGACTACGGATTGATTCGACTTACTTTGTACGAGTGTATGGGGTGAAACAAAATGTACAAATGAACTCAGAAATTCATCCACGGGGCTTTGCGGGTTTGATATAATTTGCATGAATTAACGAGTTATTACGTGAAATTTTATTTAAGATAATTACTTGGGTTCCCCACGTTAATTTTGATACAAAATTTGAAGGGCTTTAGCAATCTCAATTTTCATTGAAATAAGCTCAAATGTTGAGAGGACACTCCGAACTCAGTTCGCATAACATCGCTTTTGTTTAACCAAAGACAAAATAGAGACATCCTCGCCTCTTGCAATTGCTCAAAATTTTATGGCACATAAGCTAATAGATCCTAATCAAAAATGCTGTGGATAGTGTACTGTTATTTGTCAAACTAAGGTACCGAAAGTAACACCAAGGGACCAAATGTAGTACAAATCTAGAAGTGGTACCCATTCTGAGCCCGTCTACTATGTCTTTATTTCGTCTTTTAACCCACGGCATAAAAATTAACAAGGCAGTCTCTTCATTGATGTAAATATCAAGTTTGATTGTAAACATGTACCATATACCTTCCGGACCACTAGATCATTTTTTTCGCAAATTTGTTCGAGGTGGATAGGAATGACATCATCAAGTAGCTGTGAGTTTTCGGAATATATCACCTACTTAAGGACATATGGGAAGGAATCCCTGTCATGGCAGTGAAAATGGCTTCCTCACATATACAAACACATTTCCGGAAGTCCACATTATTTCTCAAAATATTTCACTTACCTACACTAAGTTCACTCCCAAATTGCTAACGAGACATCAGAACACTATTGCCTCACGATTTCCGTAGGTTTAACACTAGTAGCTGGTAGAAATTTCATGAACCGTGCTAATTTTCAACACGGACGTTAAACTTTGCTACAATTGTTTACACTTATCCGCCTGCGAACGAAGAACACTTTTCGTCGAATTTTACCACTTTCGCGAAACGTAGAACCTCCAACACAGTTTACTTTCACTACTTGTTAATAAAAGAACAATTTCTGTTTAATTTTTGATGAAAACAACTTAAAATTTCACCAAACCGTGCTAAAAACAATTACTTAATCACAGCATTTCGCTTTTTTTATTTTTCTAATTTTACGCCGGCTGCTCGCTTTCAGGGCTGTCAGATACGTTGATGGTTACGTATGACATCAAGCAATCTTAATTGGGCGAAGGGGAAAAGACTCAAATTGAAGTAGCGATTACTGGCAACAACGTCTTATCAATTATAATTTTACTATTACCAACATATAGGAGAATATTTCTTGTGTACCACTACTTTTATACAGTTGTTAGTGGATTCAAAGGAGTTTCACCTTAATATAGTACACCGTGGTTTAACCAAATTGATACATCTGCTCCGTGTCAGTTACCCTGGGCAACCTGCGTCGACCCCCACACCGTCAAATCACAACCCCATGGGCAACACTGCAAACAATGTTAATTTTTGCCTTTGTGCCATCTATTCACATTTAATAAACATAAAATATGTACGTAATATTTGCCGGCTGCCAGAAGCGCATTCACCAGAGTACATGGCTAGCAGTCCTCAGTCACAGTGTCGGCTTCTCAACAGCAGCAGCACAGAATGTGCCCTTTTCACCGTCAATCCCCATCCACATCCGTTGGCTAAAGTTAATATAACAAACACTTTATGGGAATGTTACGCCCTTAATTCCGCCACGACAGAACGGCAACACTGCCACCGACCGACCGACCGCATCGCACAGCCCCTAGGATGACACTAATGGTTTCTAGTGCTTCTTCCCACCATCCAAGGGTCACAGTCGCAAAGCAGCTTCAGAACTCCAATTCAAACCATCATCCAAGTAGGCGGCGAACTCGTCTGATGTCGTCGTCGGAAAAGATGCTACCGACTTCCTGTCCCCTCTCTCTATCTCCTACATGATGAAAGGTGAAGACATACGAGGGCGTCGCGGCAAGCGAGAGCGACGCGCTTCAGTCAGTCACATGCACACATGACATGATGCTTTTGTGCTCGCTGAACTTGCCTCGGCTGCTTGTCGGTTGGTTTTGTACACTACGTCCTATGTCTTCGTCATTGTCGCACCGTGATTTCATCTTGTTACAACAGCCACTCCGCATTTCCCCTTTTGGCTTTGTGTTCCTCGGCGGGGAGGAAGTAATTGTCATTCCGGAATGCTTGACGCTTCTTCGTGGGGTGGGTGGATGGTTGGCTTGGCGGTTGAAAGTTGAGACGAGATGTTGATGGACTAGTGACTGCAGCACAAGTCTTTTTCCCAACCCCCTCCCCGCGAAGGAGGGAAACTCCTCAAGGAGGAACCACTTGAAGATTGCATCTCTTTTGGCTTCGTTCATCGTCATTGTCGTTGGCCGCCGCTGCCTGAGATGATGACAAGGATGGCACAATGCACTTACAACGAGCGAAGTTTACGATCCTTGAGAAAAGTGAGTGAATGCATCCAAGAGTGCCGTTGCTGACGTCGGGAAAAATCTGCAGTCTGCTCACGTGTAGGCTACTAGATTGGTTTTGAGTCTTAAGGTCGGTAGCTTGCGGTCGGGAATTGCAGCAATTTTCAATCTGGGACGATCGATGAGAGCGTAATTTGAAAAGAATTGCAATTAAATAGCACTCGGAGAATTTGACGAAATTCCGGTACTCGGAATTCATTTAATTCCGTTAATTTCCTAGAGAACCTTTATCTTTCGCTAGAACGCTATCCTTTTGAAACTCAAACAAAACTTCGCGTCTCTACGGATAGCAAACTGAGAACCAAAGTGCTGCTTTTGGAGGAGCTTGATATTCAACTTTCAACTTGTACTTCTTGGACTGGAACTGCTCCGCAAGCTGTTTTTCTTGGCCGTCTTTATGAAAGACAAATATATCCTCAGCCGATGTGATGTTTGCTTTTGGTGTGTACATTTCAATGTTTGTCTTCGCTAGCAGTAATCCTTTTAACCTCGTGCGAATTTTAAAGACCGGGATTTAACTTTTCCCCAGAGTGTGTGTGTGTGTGGAAGCCAGGAAAACCCGATCAGCTTAATTGTTTGTTAATTTCCATGAAATTTCTTTCAAACCCGCAACTTTCCGGTTGCGGCAAAATCTTGTGTTGGGTAGCCTACTACGACTACTGGGTGCGAAAGTAAACTTTCAAGAAACGGTAAATCCGATCCAAGCAAGCATGCTCTTCTCTTCCCTTCGTGATTTGAGCCAAACATTTGAAAAGACCGAAACAACGAAACGAACATCCGCCTCCATTCAAACCACACGAGCACACTCACAAGCGAAGTGATCATTAATTCATGAAATAATAATACACTTGCCTACCTCAAATTGCTCCCAACCATTAGAAGCTCGTTTTTCCTCGTTCCGACCCAGCATCGACACCGGAGGAATCACAACAGTTGAGTCGTCTGTTCGGTGTGGCACCGTTTAATGGGATTAAACGTGTGGCGGCCCCTTTTCCTGCACTTTCATCCCTTGCCTTCCGGAGCGATTTGGTCCTTGGGAAAATCATCATTTTCACGTCGGCATCGTATTCGAGGCTCAATCTCTGCGCTGCCGTGTTTCTAAGCTGTAGAACATCAACACTCTACACAACAGGAAATCTTTCAAAAGGGGGGAAAAGAACACACACACAGTTGATCAAATGTCGTAACTCCCCCAATCCCCCACCAAATGTGAGTCGAGATTTATGATTTATATAGGTAAGAGATTAATAATGCCACGGAAAGCAACCCCAACATAATAGGCCCAGGTTGGGAAAAATCCGCTTACCTAAGGGAATGTGTTTCTGGAACAGAGAATGGCATCATCGCGATTCTGCGGTTCGGGGATTTTCTTTCGTAGATACGCTTAACGGTTGACGAGATGGATTATAATATAATCGTCATCATTATCACTTCAAGTAATGGTATGATGGTTGCGAAAAGCGATTGATTTTATTCATCGGTAATCGCCGACGAAAATTGCTTACTATTTGACTTATTACAACAAGCACTATTCGAACAAAAAATTACATTTGTTTTTTTTTGGGAACTAATATTGTCATAACATTCTTCTTCATCTTCTTGGCATTACGTCCTCACTGGAACAGAGCCTGCTTCTCAGCTTAAGAGCACTTCCACAGTAAATAACTGAGCTTTCTGTGCCAAAGTCGCCATTTTCGCATTCGTATTCGTGTGACAAGCAGGCTTGGGAATTGTGACCACTATTTACCACAGTTCATCGATTCTGCCAGTCAACAAAAACACAAAGCAGCAGCAGCATCAATACCATCAGGTGTTGCGCTGCCAATGGTTCACACACTGCTTGACTGTTTTTGTCTCTCCTCTATGACCGTTTTCGGGCAACCATTCCAAGGTGAATGATTGAAAAAAATGTTAAATAATTCAATCGCTAATATTTCGTTTGTGTTTTCAACTAATTGAAATCTATTAGCGCTAACAGCAAGAGTACAATTGTTCCGTTGCGATACATATAAACAAGTTCAATTTCATGCTGCCTTTATCGAGCAAAAATGCAAAACTCCGAAAACCGGAAAATCGTGTCACCACTGTACTCGAGTCATTTCGCATTCGGGTTTGAAAAAACGTTGGGAGGAAAAATATTACAGTTTTGAAGAGCCGTGACATTTTTTTGTTTTGAACGGTCATGGTTTGCTTTGGATTTTGATGGTCGTATAGAAAAATGTGAATGTCGAGGTGGTAAATGTTTGCTACAGTACATTTCCCATCCCTGGTGGCAAGTACGACAATACTCTATGCCTAGGGAAGTCAAGGAAATTTCCATTACGAAAAGCTCCTGGACCGACCGGGAATTGAATCCAGACACCTTCAGCATAGTTGCATATGTTCACAAAAATGTATACTAAGAAAGTATTGAACAAACTTCAATTATACTATTCATACTCTAGAAATTTGTAATTTACCTTAAATGTTCCAATGTAAATGTTTTCATCACAAATTTTAATGGAAATTTGGAAAAAAATAACAACTATGGCTATTTCTTTTGCATTGCAAAAGTTTTTGGGAACATACCTTTCAAAGCGATACCACAGAGTGCGCTTAGGAAGCCTAAGCAAGCGGTTCGTTTGTTTTAACCGCCGCACTGTGTTTTATTTTATCGATTTCGTGAGCTTTTTAAATAGCGCGCAAACCGTTGATTTTAACGATACATTTTTTTTTTCAGAGAAGTTTCTTAGTTTCTATACTGACAAATTATACTGACAAATTTGTGTGCGATTGGATAGATATGATTCGAACCATTTGAGAACCTGTCCTCCTATGCCATATTTTTTCAAAACTTTTAACATTTCTGGGCGTGATATAGTTTCGATTGCCCGTTTGAGGTCCAAAAATAAAACAATAATCGTTTTCTTTTCCTCTATCATTCGTTTCCATTTATACAAAAGTAAGTTCAAAGCAGATTCACACGAATGGTTCTGTCTAAATCCAGATTGTTCACTTATTAATATCTTTTGCTCATTTAAATACTCAAGTAATTGATCTTTAACTATAATTTCTAACACTTTCTCGTAAATTGGTAGCATATTTATAGGTCTATGTTCTTCAGCTTTCGTTGTTCCAGACACTTTGGTATTGGTACCACCGTTGATTGTTTCCAACTCCTAGGGAAATTTCCCTGTTCTAGAGACTCATTAATTATTCCAAGCAAATATTCTCCGGTAACTTCTAATGAATCTTTTAGCACTTGTAAATTCACATTGTCGATGCCTGATGAACTACCAATTTTGTGAATAGATCTACACAACACATCATATGAAATACGATGGAACACATTCCATGTTTCAGCAAAATAATCGCTCCCATCTTCAAAGCAGTTCGGAACATCTTCAATACTGCTGTTAATTTGCTGAATGCTATCCACAAAATAACTATTAAACCTTTCACATATTTCATGATCGTTTTCTACAACCTCTCCATCAAATGTCAACCTGATTGGTGGTTTTTCTCTACTCTTCCATAACGACTTTAGGGTTTTCCATAATTGCTTGCTATTTCCTCTATTTTGTTCAATTTTCCTTTGAGTGAATTCTGCTTTAGCTTTTCTGATAGAGTATGCATACTCATTTCTTAAAACTTTGTACTGATGCCAATCAGCTTCATCCCAATTAGTACTAGCTTTTATATACGCATCGTCTCTTGCAAGTTGCAAACTTTTCAACTCTATTGTATACCATTTTTTTCTACTGTTGCATTTTATGCTTTTGATAACAACAAGCTTATTTATGTTATCTTTCAACAAAGTGCTCAAAATATCTGCTTTTTCATCTAATTCTCTTTCACTATTGTCAGACATGCTTCTTCTCAACAGAGATATAAGTGCGGCTTTTGAATATTTTTTTCCAACATTTGAAAGTTATATAATCTTCTACAGGTTCTGAACATTCATTAAATTGTATCTGAATAGTTTCATGATCGGAAATTTTATTTCCTTGATTAATCGTCACGTTCAATTCATCATCGTTACAAAATACTAAATCGATGATAGTCTGTGATCTAATAGTACGACGCGTGATATCATTCACTTTTTGATTTAGATTAAACACTGCATTAGATGTTGAAGTTTTCTTTTATCGCTGACGTTCTTCCAGTTGATATTGAAGTCTCCACCGATTAGGTTTATTACTTTGTCATCAATTACTCTTTCAAGCCAAATTTTCTCCAAATGCAGTAAAAATTCTTGCTGATTTGCACTTGGTGAATGATACAATACACCATAAACTCCAACTTTTAGCCCTTTGACTACTTTTATAGCAATGAACCAATTTGATCCACATGTTGAATTGTCAACCACATGCAATTTTACTTGCTCATGGATATACATAACCACCCCACCTGTATGCCTGGAGGCAGAGTGGCAACATATCATATGATAGTTCTTTATAGCATACTCACTTATTCCAATGTCTGAAGTTAAACGAGTTTCTGTTAGCATAACAATTTTGGGTTTTTGCCTGCTGACTATAATTTCTAACTCATTGAAACTGCGACGTAATGCCAGCAATGTTCAGGAAAACAACATCCGTCGCTCTTCTTGATTGCTTTGCATTATAATTTATAAAACTCTTTTGAGATCGTTACTTTTTTTAAATAAATGGGACAATCCACAACTCCATGGCCGAATGATTAACATCAAACTGCGTTTTTCTTTCTCTATTCGAATTGATACAATTAACACAAAATTCTTTATCAGATGAACAGTCCTTTACATCATGTCTGTCTGCACATTTAGCACAATGTAAATTATTTTTGCATTCACCAGATTTATGCCCATAGCCGCAACATTTGAAAGCATCTAAATATATCAATACTTTCTAAAACTCGACATCTCTCGAAATCAATATTTAGCTTACCTTTACGCACCACGCGCTCAAACGTATTGCCATGAGCTTCGCAGATAAGAGAACATTTATTCTCGGGGTTATTCTTCGTGGAATGCATTTTAGTACTTTCAAAAACTCAACATCTCTAGTATATTAAAGCAAAAAGTTTTTCGATCAATTCACCTAGCAGTGAAATAAAAAAAAACATATAGACATATGGTGTCTTCGGCAAGTTGGTTGAAAGCGGTTTTCTATCTTCTTATAACGTTTTTGACATATACGCCGTTTGTAAAGTGGACGTTTCTTAAAAATCATATTTTTTACCATAACCTTTTTTCCAAGATTTTTTTTTGTTTTCTACAAAGTTGTTTGTCACATAAAAACCCGTGTTTTTGCTTAACATGTCATCACGCTGTCTTTTGAAATAACAAACTTATTCAAAAATTACTCTCTTTTCAAGGTGTAGCTGAGGGCACAATACTTGCTTCCGGTGCAAACTGGCGCAGACAACCCTTACATATTAAGAAAATATCTTTCCGTTCGATAGGTGATAAAAACGATTGTCTATAAGAGTCTTTGCATGTGTTTTTACTATCAACCAAATGAGCCTTATGAAACTGAAATCGACCGATAACACCTTCACTTTAAGAGATAAAAAACTGCAATGTGTAGCAAAAACATGTGATCCTCTTCTAATTAAATTTATAAAGGGTTTTTGGAACATCTTATTTATCTAAAACATGAACTCGTATTTACTAAAATAGGTTTCCTCCAAAAAAAAATTACCCGACCAGTGGATTAC